>NC_057802.1:349024849-349276683 GCF_018294505.1 Triticum aestivum | reverse complement strand
TGGTTGAACAGGACCCCGTGGTGTTGAGGGCTGGATGAACAGTAGACGATGGAGGGGTGCCCGTGGAGGGGTGGTTGAACAGTAGCCGGTGGAGTAGCGCGCGGTGGAGGCTGGATGAACAGGAGCCCGTGGAGGCTTGAGGAGGTCGACGGTAGCCCGTGGAGGCTGGAGGAGGTCGACGGTGGAGATGAACAGTATCCCGTGGAGTCCCGTTTTGCGGTACGCCACACCCCTCCCGATGAACAGGACCCCCGTTTCGACCGTAGGAGGTCCGTTTCGTCCGTTTTGCGGTACGCCACACCCCTCCCGATCAACAGGACCCCCGTTTCGATCGTAGGAGGTCTGTTTCGTCCGTTTTGCGGTACGCCACACCCCTCCCCATCAACAGGACCCCCGTTTCGACCGTAGGAGGTCTGTTTCCTCCGTTTTGCGGTACGCCAGACCCCTCCCGATCAACAGGACCCTGTTCCGAACGTAGGAGGTTCATTTCCTCCGTTGTGCGGTACGCCAGGCCTCGTTTCCATCGCCTGTTCCGAACAAGCCCTCCCGATGAACACGACCACGCATTCCGTTCCGACCCAGCTGGTTGGCTCCCATTCGTTCCGTTGCCTCCCGATGAACACGACGCATTTCGTTGCCTCCCCATGAACACGACGACGACGCTACTTCTCCATTCCGACCCAGCCATGTACACGAGCCCTGGCCATACGTATGCGCGAGTAAGCGTTCGAGACCCCGCCCGTATGTACACATACGTGGCCGTATTTTCTTTCTTGCACCCTGGCCGCTGTACGTACGTGTACAAGCTACGTGCGCGCCTCTACTACGACACGTACGTGCCTCTACTACGACACGTGCGCGCCTCTACATCCACCAGTATATATGTACGTACACGTTCATGACCAGAATGACAACGCTACGTACGCTTCGACCAGGTGGGTCCCGACTGTTAGGCACTTCCTTGCATGCGAAGATGTAGCTGGTGGGTCCCAGCAGTCAGGGGGGAATCATTTTGTTTTTTTTGCCCGGACGCACTTCCTTGTGTGCGAAGGTGTAGCTGGTGGGTCCCAGCAGTCAGGGGGAAACGTTTTTTCACGAAATACGGTGGCCCGTCCGGTGGGTCCCCGGTGTCAGGTGGAGGAATAATTATTTTGCACGTAATAAGGAGGCACTTCCTTGCTGCGGCCGTGGACCCAGCTGTCAGCCTCTCCACGTATAGTCCACGTCCGATGGAAGCCGTTCCTTGACGATGTTGACCACGCCGCGGCGAGAGCACCAGGGTGGTGGACGACGGCGAGGCCTAGGAAGGGGACGACGCGGAGCCGGGGAAGACGCGGCAGTGGATGCCCACGCGTAGAGGAGTACGAGGGTTCACTGGTTCGCTGTGGTGTGAGGCTGCCGTCGCTGCAGAATAACAGGGGGTGTGGGTGAGTAGAGGATGGCCCGGCCAGCGGTGGGAGTAGTAGGGGGCAGTGAGGCCTCCGCCGCATCGCAGCCGGCCACGGGAGGCAGGAGCACGAGGCACGACCGACGCTAGTTTGGGCGGGTGGAGCAAGAAGACCAGAGGTTGAAGAAGCACTACGGCCGTTGGATGGACATCGTACGGTCACTGGAGCTAGAATCATGCATATTGACTAAGTTGACAAAGCCCTCCGTCCCTGTCAACTTAGTAGGCCCACAAGTCAGCCTGCCACTATACTGGGTCCCAGCTAACAGGGGGAGTATTCATTTTTTGTGCGTAATAAGGAGGCACTTCCTTGCGTGCGAAGATATAGCTGGTGGGTCCGAGCTGTCAGCGGCGGTAACATTTTTTTCGCGAAATACAGAGGCCCGTTTGGTGGGTCCCTGATGTCAGGTGGAGGAATCATTATTTTGCGCGTAATAAGGAGGCATTTCCTTGCGTGCGGCCGTGGACCCAGCTGTCGGCCTCTCCACGTACAGTCCACTTCAGATGCATGTCGGTCGTTGACCACGTTGACCAGGCCACGCCGAGAGCACCAGGGCGGTGGACGACGGCGAGGCCTAGGAAGGGAACGACACAGAGGCAGGGAAGACTCGACAGTTGTTTCCCACGCGGAGGGGAGTACGACTGTACGAGGGTTTACTGGTTCGTCTGCCGTCGCTGGAGAATAACAGCAGGTGTGGGTGAGTAGAGGGATGGCTAGGCCAGCGATGGGTGTACGGTGGGGCGATGAGGCCTGCGCGGCAGCAGAGCCGGCCGCGGGGAGGAGGGAGCAGGCAGTCCCGCCGGCGCTTGTTTGAGCGGCTGGAGCAGGAAGAGCAGAGATTGAAGAAGCACGACGGCCGTTGGATGGCCATCCAACAGTCACTGCTTGTGCGTCAACCTTTTTTTTAGGAAAGCCTCAAATCTGTGGAAAACAGCATACAGCCCATCTGCCATTATTTCTAATAATTTACAGCCCATTTGCTAATAATTAAGGTTTTTTTGGAGCCCATATTCTTTTTGTTAGCATTACAGCCCATATTGTGGCCACGGTTTAAAAAATTATACGAAATTTTGCATATTTCGGTGCGGTCCGAACTGTTTTTAATCCCAAAATTTCGACTCACATTCAAACTGATTTTAAAAATAAATGTATATCAATATAAAATCCAACAAATTCTCCACGCATAAAAATTAATGTAATTTAAAATCTCGAAATGAAAAAAAAGATATTTGAAACTAATTGCCGGTTTGATGTGTTTTAAAAATGTACAGCCCATTTCTCATTACTGATGGGCCATTTTCTTGGCCAGCCGAATGAAATCTCTCCTCGTCTTGAAAGATTTGCAGCCCAACAGGCCTGACAAAGCGACTTACATGGCAAATCACAAAAAAACTGGGCTGTGGCCGTGGACCCAGCTGTCAGCCTCTCCACGTACAGTACTCTTCCGATGGAAGTCGTTCCTTGACCACGTTGACCACGCCGCGCGGAGAGCACCACGGCGGTGGACGACGGTGAGGCCTAGGAAGGGGTCGACGTGGAGCCGGGGAAGACGCGGCAGTGGAAGCCCGCGCGGAGAGGAGTACGAGGGTTCACTGGTTCGGCTGCGGTGTGAGGCTGCCGTCGCCGCAGGGCCTGGCCAGCGGTGGGAATAGTAGGGGCGGTGAGGCCGCCGCGGCAGCACAGCCGGCCACGGGAGGCAGGAGCATGCGGCACGACCGGCTCCGTCCCCGTCAACTTAGTAGGCCCACAAGTCAGCCTCCCACCATGGTGGGTCCCAGCTAGCAGGGGGAGTATTAATTTTCTATGCGTAATAAGGAGGCACTTCCGGTGGGTCCGAGCTGATAGCGGGGGGAACGTTTTTTTCGTGAAATACGGTGGTCCGTCCGGTGGGTCCCAGCAGTCAGGGGCAAACATTTTTTTCGCGAAATACGGTGGCCCGTCTGGTGGGTCCCAGCAGTCAGGGGGGAAACGTTTTTTCCGCGAAATACTGGTGGCCCGTCCGGTGGGTCCCTGCTGTCAGGTGGAGGAATAATTATTTTGCGCGTAATAAGGAGGCACTTCCTTGCGGCTGCCGTGGGCCCAGCTGTCAGCCTCTCCACGTACAGTACTCTTCCGATGGAAGTCGGTCGTTGACCACAATGACCACGCCATGCCGAGAGCACCACGGCGGTGGACGACGGCGAGGCCTAGGAAGGGGACGACGCGAAGCCGGGGAAGACGCGGCAGTGGATGCCCACGCGGAGAGGAGTACGAGGGTTCAATGGTTCGGCTGCGGTGTGAGGCTGCCGTCGCCGCAGAATAACAGGGGGAGTGGGTGAGTGGAGGGATGGCCTGGCCAGCGGTGGGAGTAGTATGGGGACGGTGAGACCTCCGCGGCAGCACAGCCGGCCACGGGAGGCAGGAGCTTGCGGCACGACTGGTGCTGCTTTGGGCGGCTGGGGCAAGAAGACCAGAGGTTGAAGAAGCACTACGGTCGTTGGATGGACATCTTTGACCACGCCGCGCCGAGAGCACCCGGGCGGTGGACGACGGCGAGGCCTACGAAGGGAACAACACGGAGCCGGGGAAGACACGGCAGTGGCTGCCCACGCGGTGGAGAGTACGAGGGTTGACTGGTTCAGCTGCCGTCGCCGGAAAATAACAGGAGGTGTGGGTGAGTAGAGGGATAAACAGGCTAGGGATGCGAGTATGATGGGGCCGTGAGGCCTGCCCGGCAGCACTGCCGGCCACGGGAGGCGGGAGCAGGCGGTTCCGACGGCGCTGGTTTGGGCGGCTGGGGCAGGAAGATCAGAGACTGAAGAAGCACGATTGCCGTTAGATTGACATCTAACGGTCTGACGCTAGTAGAGTCGATTGTTGACTAAGTTTCTTTTTTGAGAAACCTTGTGTACGCATGCACTTAGTAGGCCCACAAGTCAGCATCCAAATCTGTGGCAGACAACATAAAGCCCATTTGTTATTTTTTTTAATTTGCAGCCCATTTGCTAATTCTTAAGTAATTTAATACAGCCCATTTTCTGCCCAGGACCACGGTCAAAAAGTTCAACCTTATTTTGCATATTTCGGTGGAGTCCGAACTGTTGTAATCCCGAAATGACAAACATTTTTTAAGAACTTATTGATTTGCCAAAAAATCATTTTGTTTTTGTAAGCAAATAAGAGGTGGGACAATTGAGTTGGTTTAAGGGAAAACCAGTGGTAAAAAAATCAGCGCTAGGTGGGAAAAAACAACAAAAATAAGGATGTAAATATGAAAAGGGAATTTTATGTGTTTTCAATATAATGATACGTGTATATGAAGTAGTAAAACTATAGGTAGAGATTAGAAAACAGATGTAGGACATGCGTTTCAAGAGGAAAATAGAACTGGGCTGTGTGTTTGATTCAGTAAAAAAACTGCCTGCGGATGTTGTAAGACAAAATATAACTAACGCTGGCGGGCCAGAGGCCAGTAGATACCTGCTGGATCTTTGTGCCCCGTTGTCGTCATGGGCTGGGTCTGTTAAAAACAAAACCATCCCCGGGCAGTCTACAGCCCAGTTGAAACTTGCTCGACCTGAAAAAACAATATACGTGCTCAATAAACGAGAGAATTCTGCAAGTACAGACTGATAACTAGGATGCAGCATGGATATTGTTTTTTTATCGTGATAATAAGTGCATGCACTTGTTTCGAAAAAATTGGAGAACTGGGAATTCGAATGGCGGGTGCTTATGCTACCCATCAAATAAAAATCAGGTGCCTGAAAATTCGTTTCGAAACAAATGATTCAGCTTTATATCCACGTCGACCCTCGGCATGATGGTTGGAAGCAAATGCAAGTTCATACCAAAAGATCGTTAACAACAATGCCAACTTGCGGACGACAAGGTAGTACAACTACCAATACCAAACTAACCTATAATCTTTTTACTCCTGGCCCTAGTGTTCGTCTGGTAGAAAATCTTGCAGAGGACCAGCTCCCACTCCTTATCTTGCTCCAGGTCCCCGAGGTGGTACTGGTGCATCACCCAGTTGGTCCTCTGCTGGTCGAAGTTCTTGTTGGTGTGCAGCACCAGAACCTTTTTTGCTGCCCGTCTTGCCGGCCGTTGACCATCACCGGCAAGGTATTGCCGGTCTTGTGCCACATCGCGTGCATGCCGCACTCCGACTGTATCTTGCGACGCATCCAGGTGCCCCTTTTGAACGCCCTGGAAGAAATGCTTCCTTAGGCCACTCAGTGTGATACCTGCAGTATTGTGGAATACAGGTTTTAGTGTACCTAGTTGGCATTTTCATAACATCTTTGGCATGTTGCAGTCACTTGTTTCACTTTTTATTAACTGTCAAATTGTAATTGCTTCACCAGGTCTGCATCTAAAAAGAAAAATAGAGCTATAAGCAAAGGAATATGTTTGTGCAAGTAGACGGCCGATCGGTGTCTTACCTGGAAGTTTCTCAGGTTGGGTGTAGCATATGCCGTGCTCACTGTCGATGGTTGGTATGAACAAATCGATGAGAGACTGAAATCTCGCGCTGTCAGCACTCACTTTGGCCTCAAGGTGCTCGATCAGCTCCTGATCCGTGGGATCGAACTTGACGCCAGCCGGCAGCACCGGCCAATCCTTCTTCGACTTGCATCGGTAATCCAGTTCTATGGTACTCAATGTATGATCAATCGACTGTTTTAAGTGAATGATGAAAGATTTCGACAGATAAGTGGTACTCCAAATCTAAAGTCCAGAATACCCGAACACGCCGCCGGGATTCTTGTGTCACCTCACGCGCAGCGTGTTGTCACGTCAAGTCAATGTGTGGACATGATGAATAATTTGACCGACGTATACTAGTACTGCTACTGTACTACTTACTAGTCGTATTTAGTGTCACAATTTATACATAGGTTTAACTAACAAGTACGCACTTGAAGCCTAACTGATATATATATATAATATATGGCTTCTGCATAGCATCTCCATCATCATTATCAGTACATCCTACGCAGGTGAGTTAGGATGCACTTGATCCCAGGAAGGTATCTATCCTTCAAACCAGAGGAGTGCTTCAAACTAACAACAGTACATAATATCCAACAAAAGAGGGTCGTGCTACAGCAGCAGAATACATGGCTCAGTCTAGATATCAGCACGAATCAAGTTGTGCATATTTGCTGTTGGCATGAACCACATCGCCGCATGTCGGGTTTGCAAAAGCCATCCATCGCATGGAAGCTTGATGCCTTTCACACACTGAAGATTATCTGGAAACAAGTTGTGTCGACGAATCTCTAGATATGGTGATTCATGAAACCCATGGTATGATGTGTAAACACAGCCCCCCCTCACGAATGGAAGTTGCATAGCACAGTAATCATCGTCGGTGATATGATCGATGATTGGTTGGATGATCGGATAATTGAGCCTGAGGAACAAGGAGTGGTTGCCGAGGCTGTAAACCCGCCTCCAGTTGAATACGCCTGGCCCAACGGAGCTGGGATCTTTCTCGAACACGAAGCAGCCATAGCCATTTATGTCACGAATGCCCCACGCATTGTATTGCATGTGGTTTGATGTAATGGTTTGGTCAATTTGGTACGTGTGAATGAGCATCAAATGACCGCCGTCCGCTGAACGATCGATAAACCACCACCCATCGGCTGGTATGATTCCAGGTTCTGGAATCATGAAGGCCAGCGCATTTGCGTCTGCTGCAACAATTCAAATTGGAGACCAAAAGGACAAAAATAAACAATCATGTTCAGAGTATGTGTGGAATTAAGATTATTATAACAGTGACACATATCATAGACAGAGAATTGCAATGTCGTGGTCATAATCATACCCGAAGTTAAAAAAATAAGCCAATGGCTTTCATATTCTAGCAATATGTCATGGTTCAAACATCATGTAACAATGGGAGGAAAGCAGCTATGACAGCGCCTACTCATATTCTACCATAGCACTTACTACTACTGTTCTCATATCAACTCTAAGCAATAACATGCGTTGTTATAAAAATCTTGTAAACGAGAGTAACATATAGCAATCATGATGTTATGCTCATAATATGTATTCTAACAATCATTAGATGCCAATTGTTCTCATATCAACTCTAACAATAACATGTGTGGTCATAAAAATGTAGGAAATGAGAGGAACTTATAGCAATGATGTGGTTATAGACATGCTATGCATTCTAAATTTGTAAAAATGAACAGACAGTCGTATTCATAAGGTAAAGATGAGATGAGATAGAACAATTACACGACGATAGATTCCACCAGTATAGGCAGACAATGTGTGCGAAGACCGCGTAAACGATGCCATCGTGCACTATAGCATCATACAGAAATGTTGCCTCAACAGGATTGATGATGAGCCATAACCATGTATGGCGACCGGATTCCAGATAGACTAATCCCATGTTGAACAAGGCAATGAGCTTGTAATCCATGTAGTCTTCTAATGGTGTGGGCACTTCGCAGATTACAACTTTCTGCAAACAGAGGTCGAGCCAAAAGCTTGACGCGTCTCGTGCGTAGTAGGCAGGAGTGTCCGGCGGGCCGCGAGGCTCGATGGCGGTGGTATCCAACGATGGAAGGGTGATCTCTTGCTGGGTGTAAATATCCACGAGACGCCACGGACTACCGGTGTGGTGGATGAGGACGATCCAGTTGGCCTTCATGCCCGCCCAGTAGTGGTCGCGCATGAAGGACAGGTGGACGGGTAGTGGTAGCATGTCGAGGGGAACCACGGCAACCTCCGTAGGATCGTCAAGTCGGTGTCTGGGCCACCAGCGAGGATCGGGCATCAGCAAGCAGGGTGTCTTGAAAAGAGCCGGCCGGTTGCAGACGAGTAGACGGTACAAAGACACCGAGCATGCGGCCAGACAGACGGTGCTGAGTAGGTCCATCCGACTACAGATCTGCTCCAAGAGAACATCGGGGAGGGAATTCCAATCGCGGCTCTGCGTGTCAGTCGGTTCTGCCATTGGGGTTTTCAGTGCCTGCGAGCTAGCGGGGAAGTGGATTCAGGCGGGCGAGCGAAGAAGCTTCTCCTCGTGTGGCCGAGCAGTGAGCGGGGGGATATGGTACGCGCGAGCTACCAAGGAAGATGGCGCGGGCGGGCGAGCAGTGAGCGAGGGTAATTGGTGTGCGGCCGGCGATGGGGAAGAGAGGAGGAAGAAGAAGAGAGGAGGAAGAGTGGAAGACGGGGAAGAAAGTGCATTCAATCTCAATTCTACTAGTACTACTACCAGGATATACCGTCCTTCGGAGTGTAAATAGTTACACCGATGACATGTGGGTCTACCACAACAGGGCCCATATGTCAGTTAATGGAGGACAGAGGTGCGTAGGCGTATTTGCGGAAGCGTGCTCTACTGGCAAACATGATGGCAGTACTGCGTCAGGCTGATTTAGTAACACCAACGCGTTGGTTCAGCTTATGAATGACGTGTCCCATCTGCTGCAACGTGTATTGTCACTTCACTGCGAAGACTAGTTGAATAGTTCTCTCTGACCGAGATGGGGAATAATGGATCGCGAGGACTTCCTTTCTACAGTATCCCTATGCCTCTACGCTCACTTCACTCATTTTGCTCTGTACCTAGTCACTTGTTGAAATCTGTAGAAAGAGAAATACTCCGTATTTGGGAACAGAGGGAGGCTTTTACTCCGTACTATTTGGGAACAGAGGGAGTATCACCATATGGAGGGAATAGAGGAAGCTTGAAATATGAACATGTCAATGGGAGGGAGTAAGCCCCATGCATGCATGCATGCAACATGGAACACTCACACGTACACATGGACGCACGCAACACTCACGCACCCATGCGGCACATAGCACACGACGCAACACACACGCTCACGCTCAAGTGCTCAACCTACTCCCTACGTCCGTGAAAGACTGTACATTTAGAGATTTACACATTAACCAGGGCATAATTAACGCCCAAAAGTAGCAAACTTATGTGTGCATGCGACCATTGAGATAAGAAGATTAAATGAAGGCCGTTGCATGCTGTAATTAAGGATAGACATGTAGCCTATACCTACAGCACAAGTTGGTGCATTAGTCAATCAATATCGATTTAGATTAAAGGCTAAATGCATTGGAAGTGTAGATGTACATCATGCACTACACTCTTTGTTTTATAGCCGATGTACACTCTTTCTTGGAAGACCGAGGGAGGACACGTGCATGCACTCACATACACAGCCAGGGCGGTTCGCGCGCAAGGGTTGGACTTGTGTCGCGCCTGTGTAAAGTTTTGTTTAACTAATTTCTTTGCTCTGCCAACTGACAGGTGGGACCCAGAAACCAGGTGACAATTTAACCAGTCAACAAAGTGCCACGTCGACTATGTGGCCGGTCAGTAGGGTGCAATACGGTGCTCTACGATGAGCTAGTGATCGTATAATCGCCGCAAAACTATATGTAGTGACCGTAAAGAGCGTATTGTTACATACGTTGACCGCCAGTGTATTTTTCTCGTTCCAAATTAAGCCATATTAATCGGAAAGGACGCAGTATGGACTACTACTACTAGTACTAGTTCTTTGATGTGTCCCGTCAACTCGCCGAACAAGGAGAAGCTTGCTTACTACGCCTCTCCCTCGCCCACGCGCGCGGTAGTTCGCAGGACGAGGAGAGGGTTTTGACTACAGCACCATCTGCCTCTCCCTCTCCCTCGCCCTCGCCCTCGCCCTCGCGGTGGATGTGCAGCAGTTCAATCGGTGTCAGATTGCCAGAAGCATATTGTACTATAGTATCATCATTGTTGGACCTTCCGAAGAGGCGAAGAGCCAAGTGCAAGGTTCACACGAGTACGAACTGTTGAACCTCCCGAAGAGGCAAAGAGCCAAGCGCAAGGTTTTATAGGAGTTGTCGTCCTAGTAGGAGTGTACTACAACTATAGCGAACGATGCTACTGTATGATGCCGCCACGTCACGTATATCCAAAGCTGTGCCACCTTTTTTTTTCTCAAAGAGCATGTTGGAGCCCGTGCAACAACCACACAAGTTGCACGTACACATAACACATTTACTAGTAATAAATTCTAAAGGACAAATGCCAGTATGCCACACAAGTTCATCTCCAATTCATGTGATAAATTTGTGCACGACTAGTCTACATATATTCACAGCGCTACCGTTCACAATTACCGTACTCCACTTACACGTTATAGATGGGCTACATGTCCTCCTCCAGGTTCCAGTCCCAGGTGTTCTTCATGGATGGCACCATCCATAGCGGTGGGCAACGGGAATCATTTTCACAGCTTTCTAGTCCGGTTCCACACGATGGAGACTCGTCCAAGCTGAAGCGGCATAAATCAGGGATAGCGTGTCCCAGCATGACGTTCATCCGGCGGTGCGCACTGAAGACACAACCATGCTTCATGAACGGCAGGCCTTCCATGTCGTGCACGGAAGGTGGCATCTGCTTCACAATGGGGTAGCTGTCCCCGATGAAAAGCGAGTACTCTCCAAGACTGTTCCTCGGCACCCATGTAGCATCACGGGGGTCGAACTCGGCGCCGTTCATCTAGTACACGCGGCATCCCAGATCTGGACACATGGTGATGTACATAATCAAGGTCCATGCATAGTAATGTTGTGCTCAAATATGGCGGTCAGTAATACTGTGCAGCAAATAGTACTACTCCGGTATAGAGGAAGTAAAATAACCGGCTTATTATATATAGCCACTCTTGGCTACATGGATGAGATAGTCAGACATGGAAAAACAAAAATGGTAGCAGCTAGTGGGTTGAAGTCTTCAAGGGCCTGGCTAGCTATACGCGTCCTCCAAGGTAAAAAGTACTCCTACTAGTACTACAAAGTATACTACTAGTACAACAATGAAAGAGAAGGCGAGAGGGTTAAAAAATGGAATACGTGGGTAGATGGTGACGGTCCGATCGTGGTAGATTGTGTGACCATGTTGCACATCAGTGGTACCATGGGTAACGACTGCTAAGATAGTTGATCCCAATATGCCAAAGTCAGCTACAAGGTTCCAGGTTAGACCGAATCACGGATGCAAATGCACATCCAGGATCGGCGATCTTATTTTGATCGGGGGATGACTGGTCCCTGCAAAATAATGGAGTACTGTCAGGGATGCAAATGATGGTTTGTGCATTCCGTTTATAATCTCCCGTACCATAGGATGGCAACCAGATGAAACAAGTCCCCTGGCTTGTCACCGCGAGGATGCGGCCTAGATGGCGCACGGTCTCTTCGAACGTGTAGGGGTACAAATCTGCCGCCGCCAACATGCGCCAGCCTCTGCCGTTACTGCCTCTTGCATTGATGGCAATCCTTATGTCGAACAGCGCGATGAGATAGTAATCATCGTAGCCATCATCATACGTATTCAAGCCCAGCCAGTCCGGAAGGCCGATCCCAATGGTGGAGAAGGGGTCTACCGGAACGGCCGCACTGCTGTGGATGTTGTGCAAAATGATGGTGGTATCCGGCCAGAGGTATGCAAGCCAATCTTCGTTGGCACCGACCCAGACCTATATATAAGACGGTGGGCAGCGGAGAAATTACGGGATGGAAATGGAATAACTAAGTACTACATGATCAAACTCCATTACTGACCTGCTCATCGGACAAAATCCGACTACTTCTCAACGTCGGCAACTCTAGCGGAGTCAACGTGCAACCATGGCCAGGGAGCGGTGGACTGTTCGAAGGATTGTCCCATAGAAGAACCTTCTCCTCTAGGACGCATGGAAGACCAACAAGCATGGCCTTTTCCCAAGCATGTTTAAGCAGCGTCTTGAAAAAGATGGTGCAGGAAGCACCGAGTCTTGCGGCGGTGAGGACTCGGAGCGGCGTGCGATTTCTCCCAGAGGATCGTCGTCCAAGGTCTCCCAGCCCCGACGAGGAGGAGAACCGCCTGGCGAATCCATGGGTGCAGCGACGAACTGCCTACTCTTCGGGGGGGGAACTGGCGAGGAGGAGATAAGAGCGAAGTAACCGCAGGGCCTCGTCCCTTCCAACTGTAGATCGTTCCTCAGCGAAGGGGTGAGGCTATTATTTACTACTAGTACTAGCATTATGGAACGTTATGGGATTGCTTTATACTGTAAATAATAGCACTAGTAAGAAATTTTTGGCACTAGGTAGTAGTTTTTGGCGTGGATTAAGAAATTTTGGGTATGTTTTTGCCATTTTTTGTACACGCCAACTAGTGTCAAAAAGACATCTTACATTATGTGACGGAGGAGTACGTACTCGTACTGTAGCAGTACTAGTACTACTTTTCTCAACTAGTAGTGCGATGTACTGTACTTCTAGTCTAGTCTAGTATAGTGCACCAGTTTTGAACTCTTGAATCTCAGGGCCAAGGAGCTACAGTTGGAAGTGGAGGGTACTACTGTTCTCTAGAACCATCGCTGTACTATCAATGCAGGGGAAGTACACCTGCGTAGTGGCCTAGTGGGTACTCTCGGTGCTCTATTCAGCCGCTCCTCTCACGTAGCTGGCCTACTCAGCTGCTCCTCTCACGCACACACTAGCAGCCTGTTTATCAGCGACGGTTACTGCGGGGGCAGAACATTTGAGTTATTTGATACAGCGAGACTAGGCTTTTCGCTTCCATTTGTGGAGGTGTAATCGATCTCGTCGAACTTTGTTAGTAGTTCCTTCTTTATGAATGAGATGAAGCAAAGCTTTTGCCTCCGTTTCAAAAAAACACGTCAAGAGGAATTTCTTTTATAGTAGAGCCGGTAATGGAGTGAAGTCCATGCGTGCAACGCCACAAGCTACAGAGTAGTAATAGAGCACTTTACATACAGAGCCATATTGCACAGTTCCCAATGCCCCGCCAGGCTTTTTCGGCTCCTCGGGCTTAATTGAGAGGCGCTAGTTTAAATATGCTACTAGTTGGAAGCTACAAGCGAGGTGCGGCTAGGGCGAGCACGCGAGCCATGGGATGCTGGGAAGGAAAACCCGTTCACGTGGCTAGGCTGTCCAGTGCACCCAGATTGTGGGGCCGCATGTCCGTTTGACTTCAAAACTCAAACTACCCGTGTAAAATATTGGCTCGCAGCGAAGTGTAGTAGTACTATTTAAAAAAAGGCCGCCGTGCGTTCGGCTGGGATCGAACCCACAAAACGAGGTATACACTCCCGCGACCACTATTAGTACTCGTTGGAGTACAACGCAACCTAGAATCGCCTTTTGTCGCTAGTAGTACGTACATTGTTCCTTACAAGAAACCCCTAATGGTTAATAGTATAGCCAGCTTACCTTCTCTCTCCTCTTCTCTTTCCTCCAACTAAGCGGAAATATACTAGTTTATTTCTTATAGCCCGCTGACTCAGCTCTATTGTACTTGCTCTAATAATGCAAGAAACCACTAAAATGCCAAGAAACTACTACCACTTGCATACGTGGCAGACTTAAGATAAGACTACCTTATCAACCATTGTACATGCTCTTACCAACAAAAATCCTCGAGTGACCTCCTACCTCCGGCCCGTCCACCTAGTCATCCTCGGCCATGGGACGCAGCTACCGCCGCCGGCAGAAGGCAAGGTCAAAACCACCGGCGGTGCGGAGCCCATGTTGCGGCAGCCCGGATGCCAGCTCCGTCCGATGCTCGCGGCCGCTAGCTAGCCAAGATAGCTCTGTCCAGCTGCTTGTCTGCAAGGTTTGCTAGCTAGATTGGCACGGCAGCGCAGCGGCTTGCTCGCGCGCGCCACGCTAAGGCCAGCAATCTGGCTCGAGCGAAGGCCAGCGCGGCGGCTTGCTCGCTCGTGAGTCACGCTTGGGCTAGCCTGCCAACCCGTGCAGAGGCTAGCGCGGCGTCCGGCCCGTCCTGCAGAGCGGCGGATAACTCGCTCATCACCGGCGCCACCGACAAACACGCATCAGTACTGTTTGAAGTAATGTTCAGGAAAAATAATGATTTGAGGGGGAATAACAGGATAGAAGGTCAGATGTGGGTCCCTCGTGTCAACGGTCAAACAAAATTGTGGGTTGGAAATACTAGCAATATTCATGTCCGTTGCAACGAATCATAATTAGAATAATACTTATTCACAAACTTGGTACAAAACACTCTAATTTTGATATACATATGTCACTAGAGATATATTATGTTTCGATTAGAATATATTCCTTGGGTTGTTTTGGTGAGGTCAGGGAGGGATGTGGTTGGTTTTAAGATACTAATTATGGGTTTTTCTGCAAATTGGTAGACAAGTGGGATGTTGGTGAGAAAAGGAAACAACTTACCTCACAATCGTTAGATGTAGATCTAATGGTCAGAAACGATGGATGGCAGACACACCAGCATCACCAACTTAGTCTTGTGTAGGAGTACTAGCAAGATCCGTGCATTGCACGGAACATCAAGATGCATTTTTTTATAAAACACTTGTTGTGATTGACCCTTGCGGGAGTAATCCCATGTGTAAAAACTAATGATATCTCGAGAAATATGAGATAACGTGAAGAGGAGTGGGGTGTGGTGGTGGTTGGTGGTCGGACTGAGCAGAGGCATGGGGATTGACGACGCCGGCAGCGGCCACCAGGCCAGTTTGTTCCAGAGGCTTCCTTTCTTAATTGCTCAACAATGAGGTTTGTTGGAGATAAGGATGAACGAGGGAAGGCCTTCTCTGCAAATGTGGAGAGGGGTGCGGGTATCTTTTAGTTTAATTTCCATCCGTCAGATATAGATCAGACGGTCTATATTGCAAGATGGCACACGTACCATCATCACCAACTCGGTTTTTATAAGAGAAGAAATATAAGTATGGAGATACAAATGTATTATCGATACTTGCTTCCGTAAACTAGCATCTACATTCTATTCAACGCCTTGGCATGTGGGGCCTTAGCACAATGACTTCTCGACTGTGTAAAACAAAGATTTTCCCGTCGTCGACAAGGAGGGGGTGACGGCGGCGCGCTTTTTGGCTTGCTCTAGTCCTAGTAGTCATACTAGGTGGTCTAAGCACGTGTAGATTTATTCTTTTTCACATCTCGTGTTCGCCGTACTACCACGACTGTTGATGAATAGACGGTAAGTTATTCACGGGGAAACCCTTGTTGAGCGTGTTTGCGAGAGAGAGAGAGAGAGAGAGAGAGAGAGAGAGAGACAGTGTGCGTGTGTTATATGTTAGATACTGAGGCAATGATAACAGATTCTGTGTCTATGTGTGTGGAGGATAGAGAGAGACATGTACATGGGGCTTTGTGTTGTGTAACGTGGAGACACATATACATAATTAGAGAGTGAGTGTGTGAGCTACACATGCGGACATGAGGAGAGATGAGGATCCAGATAAATGGGTGTTTGTGCGTGTCTGTGTGTGTTTGTGCACACATTTGTGTGTGAGAGGGAGAGAATGTATGTGGAGTAGAGAGACCACTGATGATGTAAACCTACTATAAGGGAAGGGGGAATGGTGTGACATGTGTACTAGCAAGATAGCACGGGTGCGGGCGAGGGGAGTAGACTATTTGGAAGAGACATCGAGTGTATGTGTGGGAGAGGGGTGTGAGAGCGATAGAAAAAAAGAGAGAGCTAGCGACGGAGAGAGAGAGAGAGAGGAAGAGAGGGGGCGAGAGGGGTCGTTTGTGTCCATAAATGGCGTATAGATAGGGAGACAATGTTGTTGTTGTCCGAAATTGGCCTATGAACGGAGACGCAAGGGAAGCGAGTCATCGTGTGTGTGATAGGGACTTCATGAGAGATCTAGAATAGATGGTGTAGAGAACATTGTGCGAAATCGAGAACGATTGTACATTAGGGAGCTATGCAAAGAGTCATGACATATATGTATACAGGGAAGGAGCTGGGGCGGGTCCGCATGTGGGAGAGATAGAAAGAGGAGAGTGGTGCACAAGGAGACAAAGTGTGCTTGTTTGCAGTGGGGGTGGTGTGTGAGGTGAGTGCGCGAGAACCACATGACTAGGGAGATAGACGTTTGGGGGCGACGTTTTGTGTGTATGGGAAATATACACTCTACATAGTGCGCGTGCTTGGGTAAGAGAGATAGCGGGAGACCTAGAGAGTGAGGGAAGAGATGTGTGCATGCCCGAGAGACAAAGTGATAGAGACCTATGTTGGGGTCCGGACTTTACAAGAGAGAGGGGTGTTAATGTGCTCGTGTGTTGGTGTTTGGGGGAGAGAACGACTTCTCTATGTGTGTGTGTGTGTTGGTGGGGGGGGGGGTTGACTTCAGATAAAGAGTGAGGTGTATATATTTGAGGGACTTTAGCGTAATTGAGATATTGTGCACTCATGGTTGATCAATTTGTTTAACAGTTTGTACTATGAGATAACGATACTTTTGAACATGCGTGATATACCTTGATGTACCAGAATTACAAACCTAAGATTGGAATTTTGGAATTCGACTCCATCATTAGCTTTTGTAGTTCATTTAAACGGAGGTACATTTTTTAAGCCAGGATTTCATGATTTCAAATTCATATATCAAACCTAGAGATATACACATACGGGCATGTTCAAACTTTATAATCATCCACTTTATTCATACACATACACATTTTTGCTTTTGTCATCATATTTAGGATAAACACATTCGGAATTTCATTTGAATTGGACCGTATGATGGTATTTGCTTGTAGTAGCTCAATGACCCATATTTGAATTGAATGGACAATCTAAGTTTTGAGTTGGAGACACTGATTTTCAAAACTTGCACATTTTTTGCGTGCAAAACAAACAAATTGTCGGCCATGATATCATAGTCGGCCGTACGAGAGCAGAATAATTATAATTTTAGGCGCCAAAAGCTTTCAAACTTCCCGCTCACATCGAAATATCACGCGCCCGAAAGTTTAGCCCTGCGATATTCCTGTTTTACCCTTGCCACATGAACGGAAAAGGGCTGCTTTGGTAACTCCATTGTTTTCCCCTCTTTGCCCCCAACATTCTTCCCCAGAGCCCCTCCCCTTCTCCTCCCCGACCCCCAACCACGGCAAGCCGCCGAATCTAGTCCTCCGCTGCAGCGGTGGACCTCACACCCCGCCGGATCTACCTTCCGCACCTTGGAACCCCCAACTGCCAACTCACCACTTCACCGGAGCCGCTTCAGCGACTGGCTTGTCCACCGCTCCACATCTCCTTGACCGCCATCATGGTCCACCGCACCGGATCTGCTTAACCGGCGCCCTCGTCCACCACAGCATAGGCCCTTCACTGACTCCCTCGTCCGCCCCTTCGCTGGCCCTTCATACAAGCCCTCGTCCGCCGCAACAGATCCGCCTCACCGAAAGCACTGTACAACGCGCCCGCCGAAGCCTTCGTCCACTGCACTGGACCCGCTCCACGGACGCCATATTCAACTCCACCGGCCTTGCTTTACCGACGCCGCAGCCTCATCAGGTTATTTTGATTTGTACTCCTTCGGTTTTTCTCTTTATCGTGGAACTGTTTACTTACCACAGATGAGCTTTCTTGTATGTCGATAGGCGCCGCAACCGTAGCACCGGAGCCGCTTCAGCGACGGTGACAGCCGGCCCAAACTAAACCGCAACACGAGCACCATCGACGATCCTTAGCTATCAAGTATGACAACGATACCCATACGCCGCTGAGAATCAGGTACTATTATCCAACGGCCGGTGCCTATGTTCACTTTCCTAGCATAAGCACCGCACCTTTGAATTTCTTCAGGGCATCATTCAGTTTTTCATGAGACGCGTTATTCTGCTTGCACCTGTAGGGCCATACTTCTGGCAGTGAACATGTTACATGTGCTAAATTACATACCAGTTGTCGGAGTAAATGGCCACGGGTAGCCTAACCGACTGCCCCTGGCTCTTCAGAAAATTATCAGGCCATTTGGGCCTTCAAGCATTTCAAGCATTAGGCCGCCTTCCCTGGCCGGCTACCTCTGAAACCGACTCTCGGAAGGCGACCTAGCCTCAGCAACCTCCCCCCAGGATAACCATGGGGCGGCCGACTCCAGGAAGCCAGCCATAGAGGATGCCGACCTCCCGAAGCCGGCCACGAAGAGCGCCGACTCCACGAAGCCGGCCAAGACCGCAACCACCAAAGCTACGCCCACATAACGGTGACAAGACGGGGTGGGGCCACAGTGCGGCCCACTACCCCCGAAGCCCGAGGCAGGCATGGCCACAGGACGCCGTACGGGACGGCCATCTCCCGTCCGGCTCGGCACTGTCGCCATGCTGGCCTCAACGTCACCCACGACAGATGCCAGTACGGCCCACGGGCGGCGGGCCCCTTTAGCCAGAGAGAGGCGCAAAGGCGGCCCGGCCTCCCCCAGTCGGCCAGGGGTGTAGCCGGCCCCCAGAAGCCGGCTACCCCCTTCCTCGAAGCAGGAGCCACATTAAGGAGACAAGACGAGGTAAGGCTACAGTGAGAGCCCTCGAGGTGGCACACTGTAGCCACGCTTACCCCGACGAAGCCCTCGCCATCAGGGGCGAGGCTACAGTAAGCAGCCGCCAACAAGACCCTAGGCGGTGGGGCCGGCCTGTCGACCAAGAGGCCGGCAGCCGGCGGGACCCACCAGTCGGCGGGCCCCAACAGCCGGCGGAGAAGCCGGCGAGCGTAGACACTGACGACTTGGACCAGCGCCCAGTCAGATTACAATTGTACCCCCGGGGGGTAGGCCTATATAAACCCCCCGGGACACCCATGCAAAGGGTTGGCTTCTGAGCATAGCACACACACCATAGAGAGAGAGAAGCAAGAGCTAGCCTTGTTCTTCTTCTCCCTTGCACCCAACAGCTCTAGGAGCGATTGTAGCTACTTTTCCTGATCTAGTGATCATGCGGAGACCCCGCAGAGCAGGACTAGGGGTGTTATCTCCTCGAAGAGCCCCGAACCTGGGTAAGATCCGCCGGCGTGCATGTCTTCGCCTCATCCCGTTTCCAGGCACCGGCGACGTCTTACTGGCACCCACTATGATAAGCCACCCGTTGGCATAAGTCGCACCTACCACCCGACATTTGGCGCCCACCGTGGGGCCAGGTGCACCGTCGTCCGGAGACCTGTTCTGGACGGGAACCCTTTTCCTCCCCCGCGAGCGCAGCCAGCCTGCTGCGCCCGATGGCGTTTGCTTCGACGCGCTGCAAGGCGTCGACGACGCCTGCGCGGCGAGCTGCCTCGCCGATCTTCTCGGCGAGACTCGCATCTCCGACGAGCCTGCGTCCGACGCAGGCACGGACTACCCCGAGAGCCGCCTCGTCAGCCTCCTCGACCAGCTTCATGTCTCCAGCGAGCCTGCTGTGGATGTGGAGTCGGTCGGCACCACCGACCCGATGCTCGTCGACTCCGACACGGCATCGCTCTACGCCTACCCCTCCGACGTGGTGGTCTTCGATGATCCTCTCCCTCGAGCTGAAAGTGGTAGTAGCGCTGTCACCGAAGTGTTGGTCATCAGCCACATCGCCAACTCGGGCGAGAACGCCCACGACGCCCTGCGAGCGGCGATGCACGACCTCTCCGTCCCCATCCCGGCCGACGCCGACGCCGAGACCCTGGAGGCATGCCGCCTCGCCCTCATCGCGGAAGGCCAGAAGATAGCCTCCATGAGACGCCTCACCGAGGCCCACCAGCGTGAAGTCGACCGCGCCGCCTTCGGTACGCCGCCGCCTAGCGGCCCGAGCCGAGCCGGCTTCGTCCAGAAGCGCGGCGCGGCTATCGCTGGCATGCTGGGGGCAGATTACCCCATCTACGCCACCCCGCTCGAGAATCTGCGAGCCGCTCAGGCGGCTGCAGAATAGCTCAATGGGCTGGGAGCCGATGAGCTCCCTTACATGACAAGACGGATCCAGCAGCTGATCGACGAAGCTGCAGAACGGCACGAAGCCGGCGCCCGTGCTGATAGTCATCCCCCGCGCCGGGAGCACGCCGCGACGTCCCGCTCGCCGACTGCGAGCGGTGCCCGCCAGAAGAAAGACAAGGAGCCGGCTGCCAGCCGCAGCCGGACTCGCATCACCATCGAGCGCGACGCGGAAGGCCGCCCTCGAGCGGTGGAACGCCAAGGAGATTTGCCTCCTCCCCCGCCTCGAAGAGAAAGACGTCTCACCCCGCCGCCTATCACGCACCCGACTCTTGGCGACCGACTCGGCCGCCGAGAAGGAGTCGGCGAGAACGACGCCCGCCACCGGATCGACCGCCTTGCTCGATCCTTGGCGTTAGAAGAAGAAGACGATGTCGGCCCGCCATGCTTTGGGCCCCGCATCCGCGACGAGCCCTTCCCCAAAGGGTTCTCGCTCCCTAGAGACACGCCCAAGTACAACGGCTCAGTGAAGCCGGAAGATTGGCTCATCGACTACTCCACGGCTGTGAGCATAGCCAACGGCAATCGGCGCGTTGCCGTGAAGTACGTCCCCCTCATGCTGCAAGGCACGGCACGCACATGGCTCAATAGCCTCAAGCCCTACAGCATCAACAGTTGGCTGGACTTCACGGAAGTCTTCGTCCGCAACTTCACCAGCACCTACAAGCGGCCTCCCAAGCCTCGCCAGCTCTCCCTCTGCGTCCAAGGGCCCAACGAGTCGACCCGCGACTACCTCACGTGGTGGGCCGAGCTCCGCAACTGCTACGAGGGGGTGCACGAGGTTCAGGCCATCGAGTACTTTACCGCCGGATGCCGAGAGGGCACCCTCCTCAAGCACCGACTCCTCTGCGATGAGCCGGCTACCCTTGATGAGTTGCTGGTCATCGCGGATAAGTACGCCACGGCCGACTCCTCGGTTAAGACCGAGCTTCGGCTAGACGCCTCGGGAAGGGTGATTGCTCCGGCTCCCAAGACACCGGCTGGCGACCCGAATCGGCGCCCCTACCAGAATGATCACAAGCGCAAGGCCCCCATGCCGACTTCCACCAGTCGGCAGGTGGCCACAATTGAAGAGGAGCAGCCCCAAGAGCGGCCCGCTCCCAAGAAGAAGGGTGGCAGGCCGGCTTGGCAGCCGGCTTTCTCTTACGAGCAGACTCTCGACGCCCCCTGCAAGTTCCACAGCGGCGCAAAGCCGTCCAACCACAGGACCCGAAAATGCCACTGGCTCACCCGCATCTCCAAGGGCGAAGGGTTGTTGCCGCCTCCGCCTCCCGGCCCGCCGCCTCCAGCCCCTCAGCAGCCGGCGGCTCGGCCGGCAGTCGGAGCCATCCAAGACGAATTCCCTGAAGAGCACGCCGCCTACGTCATCTTCACCAGTCAAGCCGACAACAAGCATAGTCGGCGCCGACAGCATCAAGAAGTTAATGCAGTCACCTCTAGCGCCCCCGAGTTCATGCACTGGTCAGAGAAGCCAATCAGCTGGAGCCAGGCCGACCACCCAGAGGTGATGCCCTCTCCTGGTTCCTATGCAATGGTCTTGGATGTCACCCTCGCGACGGAGAGGCGAGCTGCCCGATTCTCCCGCATCCTGATAGATGGCGGAAGCAGTATCAACATACTATACCGCGATACCATGGAGAAGCTGAACATCAAGGCGAAGTAGCTTATGCCGAGTCGGACCGTGTTCCATGGTATCGTCCCTGGCTTGTCTTGCTCCCCAATCGGCAAGATTAAAATGGATGTTCTCTTCGGAGATAAAGATCATTTTCGCCGGGAAGCGATCTGGTTCGAGGTAGTGGATTTGGAGAGCCCCTATCATGCCTTGCTTGGCCGACCTGCTCTGGCCAAGTTTATGGCTGTGCCCCACTACGCCTACCTGAAGATGAAGATGCCGAGCTCAAAGGGGATCATCACGGTAGCCGGCGATTACAAGAAGTCCATCGAGTGTGCCATGGCCAGTAGCCGGCTGGCCGAGTCCCTCGTGGTGGCAGAAGAGACGAAGATGCTGGAGCGGGTTGTGGCAATGGCCGGCAAGCAGCAGGCCCTGTCCCCCAACCCCAAAGATTGTGATGCGCAGGGCTCCTTCCAGCCTGCCAAAGAGACAAAGAAGATACCTCTGGACCCGGAGAACCCGGAGAAGTTCGCTGTCATTGGGGCGAACTTGGACAGTAAATAGGAAGGCGAGCTCGTCGACTTCCTTCGTGAGAATCGAGACATCTTTGCATGGTCCCCAAAGGACATGCCGGGTGTCCCGAAGGATTTTGCCGAGCACAAATTACATGTCCGAGCCGACGCGAAGCCGGTCAAGCAACCCCTCCGCCGACTGTTAGAAGAGAAGCGAAGAATCGCGGGAGAAGAGATAGCCTGGCTCCTTGCCGCTGGCTTTATCATGGAAGTGTTCTTTCCAGAATGGCTTGCCAACCCAGTTCTGGTCCTAAAGAAGAATAACAAGTGCCGCATGTGCATAGACTACACTAGCTTCAACAAGGCCTGCCCAAAGGATCCGTTTGCTTTGCCACGGATTGACCAAGTGATAGACTCCACAGCCGGATGCGAGCTGTTGAGTTTTTTGGATGCCTACTCCGGGTACCACCAGATCAAGTTGGACCCAGCAGACCGCCTGAAGACTGCCTTCATCACACCATTTGGAGCTTTCTGCTACCTGACTATGACATTCGGCTTGAGGAATGCCGGTGCCACTTTTCAGCGTTGCATACAGAAATGCCTCTTGAAACAACTCGGCAGAAATGCCCACGTCTATGTAGACGACATTGTGGTGAAGACAGAGAAGCGCAGCACCCTGCTGGAAGACCTGAAAGAAACATTTGCCAACTTGCACCGATTCCAAATCAAGCTCAACCCTGAGAAGTGCGTGTTCGGAGTACCAGCCGGCCAGCTGCTAGGCTTCCTGGTCTCCGAACGCGGCATCGAATGCAACCCCGTCAAGATCAAAGCCATTGAGAGGATGCAGATTCCCACCAAACTGCGAGATGTGCAGAAGTTCACCGGCTGCTTGGCCTCCCTGAATCGTTTTATCAGCCGACTAGGAGAGAAGGCTCTCCCCCTGTACCGACTCATGAAGAAGTCCACTCACTTCGAGTGGAATGACCAAGCCGACCAAGCCTTCCATGAGTTGAAGAAGATGCTGACCACTCCGCCTGTCCTGGAAGCGCCGACTGAAAAGGAGCCCATGCTCCTCTACATTGCTGCGACTAGCCGAGTAGTCAGTACTGTCGTCGTGGTCCAGCGCCCGGAAGAAGGCCGAGCCCAGCTAGTCCAGAGGCCGGTGTACTATCTCAGCGAAGTGCTATCCAGCTCAAAGCAAAACTACCCGCACTACCAGAAGATGTGCTATGGGGTGTACTTCGCTGCCAAGAAACTGAAGCCCTACTTCCAAGAGGACCCCATCACGGTCGTGTGCACCGCCCCGCTCGCCGAGATCATAGGCAGCCGGGATGCATCCGGCCGGGTGGCTAAATGGGCCATTGCATTGGCGCCCTACACGATCTTCTACCAACCCCGCACTGCCATCAAGTCCCAAGCATTGGCCGACTTCCTCATCGACTGGGCCGAGACCCAGTACCTACCGCCGGCTCCCGACTCTACCCATTGGCGGATGCACTTTGACGGGTCCAAGATGCGCACCGGCTTGGGAGCCGGCATCGTCCTCACCTCTCCCAAAGGCGACAAGCTCAAGTACACGCTGCAGATCCACTTCGCCGCCTCCAACGCGTGGCCGAGTACGAGGCGCTCGTACATGGGCTCTGGCTGGCCAAAGAACTCGGCATACGCCGGATCCTGTGTTACGGCGATTCAGACTTGGTGGTCCAGCAGTCGTCTGGCGACTGGGACGCCAAGGACGCGAACATGGCGAGTTATCGATTCCTCGTCCAGAAGATCAGCGGGTACTTTGAAGGGTGCGAGTTCCTTCACGTGCCAAGGGCCGACAACGACCAAGCAGATGCCCTAGCACGGATCGGCTCCACCCGACAAGCCATACCGACTGGCATCTCCCTCCAGCGCCTCCTCAAGCCGCCCATCAAGCCGTCTCCAGAGTCAGACTCTATCTTCGTACCGCCTACGCCAGATGCAGCCGGATCCGACTGGAGGAACCCCGCAGGCGGCACGGGGACTTCGACAACTGGCTCGGGGACTGCCGTAGTCGCACCCGGCCCGGGGACTGCAGCAGTCGGCCCGGGGACTGCAGCAACGCAAGAAGCGGTGGCCGACTCCAACTCCACGCCACCCAACCCACACACCCGAGTCATGGTGGCTACACTAACAGCAGAAGAAGTCACAGCTCCATCATGGGCCCAGCCCATCCTCAAGTTCCTAGTCAGCAGAGAGCTGCCGGCTGATGAGATCTCAGCAAGACTAGTGCAACGACGAGCCGCAGCATATGCAATAATCAACAGAGAGCTTGTGAAGCGCAGCGTCACTGGAGTCTTCCAGCGTTGTGTCGAGCCAGAAAAAGGAGTGGAAATCCTCAAGGATATCCACCAAGGCGAATGCGGCCACCACGCAGCCGCAAGGTCACTTGTGGCCAAGGCTTTCCGCCATGGTTTCTTTTGGCCGACTGCCTTGGAAGATGCTAAAGAGATAGTCAAGAGCTGCAGAGGATGCCAAGTTTTTAGTTCCAAGCAACACCTACTGGCTTCTGCACTCAAGACCATTCCCCTCACCTGGCCTTTTTCCGTTTGGGGACTGGACATGGTGGGCCCTTTCAAGACAGCCCGCGGCGGCTTGACGCATCTACTTGTCGCTGTGGACAAGTTCACAAAGTGGATCGAAGCAAAGCCGATCAAGAAGCTGAATGGGCCGACTGCCGTGACATTCATCACTGACATCACTACTCGGTACGGCGTGCCGCACAGCATCATCACCGACAACGGCACGAACTTCGCCAAAGGAGCACTGGCACGTTTCTGCGCGACGCAGGGCATCCGACTGGACTTAGCGTCCATTGCCCACCCGCAGTCAAACGGCCAGGTCGAGCGAGCAAATGGACTCATCCTCTCCGGCATCAAGCCCCGACTGGTTGTACCACTGGAGTGATCGGCCGGCTGCTGGCTCGATGAGCTGCCGGCTGTCCTCTGGAGTCTGTGCACCACACCCAACAAGTCAACCGGCTTTACTCCATTCTTCCTTGTATATGGTGCCGAGGCTGTCATCCCAACAGACATCGAGTTCGACTCGCCTCGGATCACCATGTACACGGAGGCGGAGGCCAAGGAAGCAAGAGAAGACGGTGTCGACCTACTGGAAGAAGGCCGGCTGTTAGCACTCAGTCGGTCCGCCATCTACCTGCAAGGGCTGCGCCGCTACCACAACCGCAAGGTCAAGCCAAGATCCTTCCAAGAGGGCGACCTTGTGCTCCGGTTGATTCAGCGAACAGCCGGCCAGCACAAGCTCTCGGCCCCTTGGGAAGGCCCCTTCGTCATCAGCAAGGCACTAGGAAACGACTCCTACTACCTGATCGACACGCAAAAACCAAGAGCACGCAAGAGGGACGACTCCGGCAAGGAGTCGGAACGACCATGGAACGCGAACCTCCTGAGAAGATTTTATAGTTGAAAGCAGTATGTATCATGCTACCCTTTTGTATTAAGTACGAACCAACAGGCCCCCCGAACAGTACTCGGGGACTGCCTTTATTTATCTATGAATGACGAGTGTCATATTCATGAATGTATTATTACATTTGATTTCTTGTCGGGCACCGGGTTCGACTAGTCGGCCCGGGGACTGGCCACCTTGAGCTATATTAAAAGTTCTACCTGAAGTGAGACAAGTAGTGTGCCGGCTCCCGAGTCCTCTCTTGTTGAAAGTCGCAGCTCGAAGAACCGACTGTCAGACTAGCAAGAGGCAAGGCAGAAAGGATGCCCACACGAAAAACGGCTAAGGACCAACAAACTTATATAGCAAAAAGACGGCCTCCAACCACGCTTGCCGACTGTCAGAACAGCCGGCTGGCCGGCTTCCTAAACACTTAGCTCTAGTCCAGCAAAGCTAGAGTACTTGCCCCCCCCCCCCAATTGGCCAAGCACTCCTCCAGCTACAGATTGCAGAGCAACTGTTTGACTGGGGAGGCGGCAACCAAGGGAGGGCGGCAATGGAAACAGCAGAAGGATGAAAAGCAAAGTACGAGGAAAAGCCAAATGATGCATAAGTTATATATACATATAAAGCCCCCAACAGGCTGGCAACGGACATAAGTTCGAATACACCCCCAGTGGGTGGAATTGTGCAGACTTAACAAAATATTGTTCCAAAAGTGACAAGACAGGAAAACAAAAGATGGCAGGCTAGACTAGGGCGCGGTGCGGGAGCCAGGCTGGTCGGTGGAGACGACGTCGCTGGCTGGAGGAGTGGCCGCCTAGCGGGTCTCGGCTGGGTCACCACCAGTGGCAGGCGACGCACTCGCGCGCGACGTGGTGCTGGAGGCGCGGTCAGGCTGAGGCTGGTCGGCTGCTCCACCAGCCGGCTCGGCGTCTTCACCCTCCTCCTCCTCCTCTTCGCCCTCGTCGCTGGAGTCGATCTCCTCCGCCGAGTCTTCACCGTCTGCCGGGTTCAGCCCGAACCACTCCTCCGGCTGGGCGACACCGTTGTCATCTACGTCAGGGGTGAAGACGCTGGTGTCGGTGTAGTCGGCGTTCGCCGAAGCTCGCCGGATGATAGCCGGCTGCGCCGGCTCCAGCTCCGTGTCGGCTTGCTGCCGCCAGGTAGCCAGCTGATCCAGGCTCAGGCCGGGATACCAGGCCTTGACGAACTCCAGCGCCCGCCTGGCGCCGGACCGAGCCGCCGAGGCCTTCCAGGCTTCGAAGCGGCCGACTGCCACCTCCAGCCAGTCGGCAGTCCGACTGGGGCTGCGAGGAACCACTTGGCCGGGCCAGAGGGCGGCCAAGACTTGCGCCCCGATGCGCTGAAGACGGCGGAGCAGTCGGTGAGCCGGCTGGAGATGGGCCTGGATCGCCAAGAGCTGCTCCTCCAGCGAGCGGCCAGCGGTTGGCGAAATCTCGAAGCCAGCCTGCCTTCGCGCTTGGCGGCGGGCCTTTATGATCTGGTTGGCGGCGGTAGAATAGCGAGGGAAGTACTCTGTGCAAGAAAGAAAGAGAAAGAAGAGAAAACACCAAGTCAGAAAACGAGCCAAAAGCGGCAGACGGCAAGAAAGGACGAAGAAGTAGGCGGCTTACCGTCAACCAGATCTTCGATCTGACCATAGCCAGTGATCAGAGTGTGCCTTGCTTTAGCCCAGCCAGCTGCCTCCGTCTCATACTCGGCCTGGAGAGCGGCTTTGCGATCCTGCACCGCCTTCAGAGCCGCCTTGTGGCCCTCCTCCTGGTCGGCCAACTTCTTGGCCAGGCAGTCGCGTTCTTGCACCAAGGCGGCGAGCTCGGCATCCTTGGCACGAAGGGCAGTCTGAGACTCTCCCAGCTGTGCCCTCAGACCGGCGTTGGCCGCTGCAGAGACGGCAGAAAAAGAAGAAACAATAAGAGGAAGTCGTCAAGGAAGATCCGACCCGACTGCTCAGCAGTCGGCCCGAATCTCGGGGACTACACCCAGTGGGTGCGCTGACGCGCCCCCATGAGAGATAAAGAACAAAGCACTTACCCCGGCTCTCATTAAGGTCGGCGGTCTTCTGGGTCAGCTCCCGAGCCTGGGAGTTGAAGGCAGCTGCACGAAGATTGTGGTAGTCCTGCAAGATAGACAGAAGACCGAAGTAAGAACAGGAATAGCAAAGCCAAATCCACTAAGAAGTTCCAAGCCGCCTGCTCAGCAGCCGACTGGGAACTCGGGGACTACACCCAGTGGGTGCGCTGACGCGCCCCCACGGAAGAAATCAAGATCAAGAAGAAGCAAGATAAAAAGACTAACCCGGATGGCCGCCCGCGTCGCAAGGAACTCGTCGGTATACTGCCAGCGCCGTAGCCTGGGCCTGGAGCCGGGTCCGGATGTCCTGCGCAGCCACGTTCATCACGGCCGTCCCTCCGCCCGGCATCCACCCCGAGGTAGCGCTGGCCGCCTCCACATCCTGGGCCGACGAGCTGGAGCCCGCGGCCGGCTGCGGCTCCGACGCGGCCTTCTGTGGCTCTGACGAAGCCTTCCCCGCGCGCCGGCTCGGCGGCATTCCGACCGCCAGCTCGGTCCTCGCGGCCGGCTCGCCCCCCGCCGACTGCGCAGACGGCAGATCAGGCCGGCCGCCTTGAGCTGCCCCAGTCGGCGGAGTCGGCACCGGCGCCCTCTCCAGGATGACGACGTCGTCATCCCTCTCCAGCCCTGGCTGGCCGCTGCCGGCTCCTTCTGGCGAGGGCTCTGGGGCCCCAGGCGCTGCGACGCGCAGTGTGGTGACCAACAAGGCCCCTTCTGCCGCCGCCACAGCCGCAGCCTCCGCTTGGGCCTTGGCAACGGCGTCGGCGCGCGCCTTCGCTGCCTCCTCCTCCTGCGCCACCTGGGCGGCGGCCGCCTTCCGTGCCTCCGCCTCCCGCGCCTCCCGCGCGTTCCGTTCCGTCGCCGCCTGAAGGTCGGCGCGGGGGTCCATGCGACGAGTGGTGCTCCCAGACCCCCTCGGCGACTCGACGACGGAGGCGGCAGCCGCCCGCTCGAGCGACAGTGGAGCTCTGGTTGTTTGGAGAAGAAAACAAGGATTTAGGAACCACCAGAGAAAAGAAAGAAAAAAGAGTACATGAAGGAGTTTGAACTTACGCCGACACCGCCTGCGGTTGCTTCACCGTCTTGCGGAAGCGAGCCGCCTTCGCGGCCGCTTCCTCCCGCCTGGTCGCCGCCGCCCCGCCCCTGGGCTTCTTCGTCCGGCTGCCGTACAAACCCTGTGCGGCGCGATGCTTTTGCCCGCCGCCTCGAGCAGGCGGTGCAGCGGAGGAAACCGCGCCGCGGCCAGATGCCGGCTGACGGCGCGGGACGACTTCGGCCTCGTCGTCATCCGGCCAGTCGTCGAAGGTGACTCCATGCCCGGAGCCGCCTGCTTCACCGCCGGCTTGGCCACCACCCGGCTCGGTGTTGTCGTCCATAGCGGCCGCCCCCAAGTCGGGGTCCTCCAGGTCGTGCTCCGTCCGGTCAGGGATGAATCGGCACTCCGCGTCCGACCCGCCGGCGGGCCGAAGAAGAGGGCTCTGTCGAAAACAAGCCGACTAAGTTAGAGTCGGCCAAAAGGAACTCGGCGACAAAACTGAGAGAAAGAGAAAGAGACAAGGAGAACATACCGTGGGCGGCGGATTGGCTCGGCTATATGGCTCCTTGCCGAACTGCCACTCTTCGGAAAGTTTGCAGTTCGCGAGGTAGTTCACCATATAGGCCACCTCGTCGTGCGGCATGTCCTTGGTGCACATCCGGCTCGGATCGAGCTGGCCGCTCATCTGACAGATCAGATGAGGGCGGCTCTGGAGCGGGAGTACCCGGCGCGTAACGAAGGCGGCCAGCAAGTCGGACCCCAACAAGCCCTCCGACTGGATCATCACCCGCACTCGGGCGATGGCTGCGTTTCCAGCCGGCGTCAGCGTCACGGCCCGGTATGACCATTGGGGCCGCCTGCCCGCAGGTGGGCCGGCTACGTAGGCCGGCAGGTTGATGAAGTCGCCCCGTGGGGCGATGTTCCGCACGTAGAAGTATGACTTTTGCCACATCTTCACCGACTGGATCAGCGAGATGACGGGGAAAGGGTTGTCGGCGGCCACCCTCCGCATCCCGATGAAGGCGCCAGTCTGAGCCGGCACGCCC
The DNA here is from genome assembly GCF_018294505.1 of Triticum aestivum. NCBI lineage: Eukaryota > Viridiplantae > Streptophyta > Magnoliopsida > Poales > Poaceae > Triticum > Triticum aestivum. Next base: position 349,246,709 of record NC_057802.1, on the reverse strand, counting down.
TGCGAGCGCGTGCCCAGCTTGGACTGGAAGAACTCCCCCCAGAGCTCGAGGGTGGGGAGGACGCCGAGGTAGCCTTCGCACAGGGTGACGAAGGCAGACAGCAGCACCACCGCGTTCGGGGTGAGGTGGTGCGGCTGGAGCTGGTAGAAATCGAGCCAGGAGCGGAAGAAGGCGCTCACGGGCAGGCCAATGCCGCGCCAGAAATGCGAGCGGAAGACCACCCGCTCGCCCTCCCGCGGCTCCGGCGCAATCTCCTTCGCCGGGGCGAGACGGACCTCCACTTTGTCCGCGCCGAGCAGCCGCCGCGTCTTGCGGAGGAATTCGACGTGATCCTCGTGGACGTTGGAGCCGTCCCAATCCCCGCCGTACTGCTCCGTGGCGGGAGGCATGGTGAAAACGAGCACGGCGGGGGAGGAATAAGTGGTGGAAGAGCGCGGCGGCGAGGCGTTGTTGCAAGAAAGGGCAGGAAGAAGAAGATGGTGGAAAGAGGAGGAGTGTGCGAGAGCCTGCCGCTCTCCCCCCTCCCCCTACTTATAGCTTCGCCAGGTGAAGCCGGGGAGGCGGGACGTGGGGTGAGACGTGGGATTAACTGCACCCACTCCCCCCACGCCTCGCGGTTATTGCGCCCTAAAGGCGTGCCGAAACTGCCGCAGGGAGACGTGCGGGCGGTTTTGGGCTGCAGAGAATCCACGCCTGGGCCCGGGCGTGGGCGTGGCGGGCCCCCGCCCTGCGGCTATGTCCTGTCGCGCGCGTGGGCTGGCAGGCTTTTTGGCCAGGAGAGGCCACGTGGTCCGCAGGCGGCGAGTGGCCGGCCCGCGGCCCGGTGCACGCGCTGTCAAGCTCCCGCCCTCCGACTCCGAAATTTTTGGCCAAGACGGCGCGCCTAACTAAAGCCGGTTCCCAGCTGCCGGCTTGTCAAGATAGGAAGCTGATCGAGCTTCTCGACTCCTACCCAACCTCGAAGCCCAATCAGCTTCGGGGACTACTGTCGGAGTAAATGGCCACGGGTAGCCTAACCGACTGCCCCTGGCTCTTCAGAAAATTATCAGGCCATTTGGGCCTTCAAGCATTTCAAGCATTAGGCCACCTTCCCTGGCCGGCTACCTCTGAAACCGACTCTCGGAAGGCGACCCAGCCTCAGCAACCTCCCCCCAGGATAACCATGGGGCGGCCGACTCCAGGAAGCCGGCCATAGAGGATGCCGACCTCCCGAAGCCGGCCACGAAGAGCGCCGACTCCAAGAAGCCGACCAAGACCGCAACCACCAAAGCTACGCCCACATAACGGTGACAAGACGGGGTGTGGCCACAGTGCGGCCCACTACCCCCGAAGCCTGAGGCAGGCATGGCCACAGGACGCCGTACGGGACGGCCATCTCCCGTCTGGCTCGGCACTGTAGCCATGCTGGCCTCAACGTCACCCACGACAGACGCCAGTACAGCCCACGGGCGGCGGGCCCCTTTAGCCAGAGAGAGGCGCAAAGGCGGCCCGGCCTCCCCCAGTCGGCCAGGGGTGTAGCCGGCCCCCAGAAGCCGGCTACCCCCTTCCTCGAAGCAGGAGCCACATTAAGGAGACAAGACGAGGTAAGGCTACAGTGAGAGCCCTCGAGGCGGCACACTGTAGCCACGCTTACCTCGACGAAGCCCTCGTCATCAGGGGCGAGGCTACAGTAAGCAGCCGCCGACAAGACCCTAGCGGTGGGGCCGGCCTGTCGACCAAGAGGCCGGCAGCCGGTGGGACCCACCAGTCGGCGGGCCCCAACGGCCGGCGGAGAAGCCGGTGAGCGTAGACACTGACGGCTGGGACCAGCGCCCAGCCGGATTACAATTGTACCCCCGGGGGGTAGGCCTATATAAACCCCCTGGGACACCCATGCAAAGGGTTGGCTTTTGAGCATAGCACACACACCATAGAGAGAGAGAAGCAAGAGCTAGCCTTGTTCTTCTTCTCCCTTGCACCCAACAGCTCTAGGAGCGATTGTAGCTACTTTTCCCGATCTAGTGATCATGCGGAGACCCCGCAGAGCAGGACTAGGGGTGTTATCTCCTCGGAAAGCCCCGAACCTGGGTAAGATCCGCCGGCGTGCATGTCTTCGCCTCATCCCGTTTCCAGGCACCGGCGACGTCTTACTGGCACCCACTATGATAAGCCACCCGTTGGCATATGTCGCACCTACCACCCGACACCAGTGCACATATAGTTAATATGCTTTAGTTTTGTTCTGATGCCACCTGTTGGTTCCATCAGACTTCTTAATGTTCTCTATGGTTAATTACACATCAGCAAACTAGCATGTGGTTCCGCTGCTTTTTGTTCGTTTTACCCTACATTTTCTGATGCTAGCTATTACATCATTGCTCCGATCCTCTGTTCATTACTTGTTTGCGTGTTCTTGATCTTCCCAAGTTGCATGACTAATTTGATGCTTCTATTAATTATGGAGCTGCCAACCCCATAAAGCAAAATATTTGTTCTTTTGGGGCTGGCACCTCGAACAAGCATAAAAACAGAGGGAAGCAGATATATTGTCGTGTATGCACACACCCTTCTTTCATTAGTTTAGATGAACCATTGATGATCAATTCGGACCAGTGCATGCGATTGAAATTAATTTTACCTAAATAGATGGTGCAGAATAAACTACAACAACTAGATTTGCAACCACGGGATGCTAACGATATCTTCAAAGAACATTGCAACAACAGCTAGGCTTCACATCAACATATGGTAAGCCAATGTGTTTTAGTACATGTGAAATGTAATGCGAGTGGGCTGCTTTCTTGGCTTGTGCCCTCAACATGTAATCCTACCGAATTACAAATAGTTTAGTTGTCTGCTTTGCTGTATTGCTTGATTCGAATGCTTATTTGTTGTTACGCTATACCTGAGTTGGCCAATATGTCAGCAGTGCCTGCTGTACTATCATAAAGAAATGCATGCCTATTTCATTTGAGTCCTTAACTTTTCCTCTCAACTTCATCAGAAGACTGTCTTCGTAGTTTATATGAGGCCACACTGTTAAGTGCTTTCTCAGATTATTTCAACTGCTTAGATGCCTTGGCAACTTAAATATAGCGGTTGTACACTCCCTTTCAACTAGGGATGTCAACTGGGTCCTGTTTAATCCCGATTAAAGTCCACTAGTGGTATGATAGTTCAAAAGAGTTTTTGTTTTTTGAGGAAAATGAACTAGGGAGGTAGCAAAAACTAACTAGATGGGACTAGCGGATGTCGTTTATTTGCCACTTACATCCCTAGTTTCATCTTACCATTTTAATTTCTTTTCGGCTGATGCTACTTTGAACCATTTAAATATAGTTTGCCATGCTAGGCAATAATTCACCCGTCGTTTACCATGTAAGCTTACTGCCTGGATCATACGATAACTATCTCTTACTGATGTCCAGCAGAAACCTTTCAGGATGCCGTTCACACTAGGACACAATGTACAACCCCAGAATCTATTTGTGGAAGCAGTGCGCCATCCATGTTACCAGATGGTAGCAGTTCAGAGGCAACACCGCCGGAGAGCAGTCTGAGCACAGATATTATAGTGCTTGAGGCTCTACTAGAGGTAGAAAGAGATGGTGTGGCTGCCATGAATGAGGTAATCTTTATCTTGAGGCTGGAAATTAGGGAATTAGCGGCACGCGTTGTGCAAGCAACCCAAGAATTGGAGGAAGTAAGAATGTTGCATTTGAAGACGGAGGAGTTCCTGCTGTTTCTGCTATCTGAAGCCCAAGGTAATCCCGGTTCTTCTTTAGATACCAGTTGAAATTGTCATTAGATTGTTGTACTTGCATGTTGTGTCATGTCTCTGAATGGATTATGTTGCAAGACCCCCTATGTTGTCCATGTGTTGTAATGATCCGAATTTTTTAGTCGAGGTAATCCTCAGTACTTGTATGATTGACATAAGGTGAACTGTTTTTCGTGTGAGCATATTGTATTAGATGAAATAACTGTTTGATTCAGAGTGTATCCAACCTACTGAATTCGAAGATCACAGCATTTCTAAATCATAATCATATATAAAGGTGGAATAAATCTTTGTTGTGGTTTTGAAGAAATAAATAACAAAACGTATAATTATTTGTGGATATTCATAATCGAATACAAATTGGATTTGAATTTAGTTTGCCAGGTCCCAGGGCAAACGTGAATGCTAATTCTCCCAAGTTTTGAACGAAGCGGTTAAACACCCACTATAATTTGTGGGCTGCCCGAAGCAAGTGTTTGCGAGATGGAAATTACTGTCTACCCCTAACACTTGACATCCTTATCGACCGGATTTACAGTGCTGTCGATAGGGGTAGACTAGTAACTTCAATCAGACGTGACACGACGGCCTCTGAGCCCATTCAGACACGGTGGGCACCAAACGTGGGCGGCAAAACACATTTGCTTCAAGCTCGTCCGAAAGAAATGTGTCTCTTCCTCCATTTCCCCATTCATACACGGTGGGCGGCAAAACAAACTCTCCTCATCCGAAATCGATGTAGGCTAATATTTTAAATAGGGGAAGATGTGTAACTTCCATCAGACGTGACAAACCGCCCTACCTGTCAGGCCCGTTCATACACCGTGGGCGGCAAAACACCCTCTCCTCGCCAGAAATAGTTACCGGCAAATATTTGGGAGATGCGATATTACCGTCATATCCCCAACCGACGCGATGTCCGAAATTTTAAACGGGGGATAAGTTCGTAACTTTCCCCCATTTCAGAGAAGCGCGTCCCAAAGTTTGAGATCCCCCCTCCCCTCCATTTCCCCATTCATACACCGTCGGCGGCACGACAACCTCTGCACTACGGCCAGCCTCCTCCGTCCGCCACCCCATCCTCCACCTTGCCGGAGCCGCTACCCCTACCCCGTCGCCCACTGCAAGAGATGGATGTCTCTCATCCATGGTGCTGGCCCAGGAACATTTCATCGCCTCCTCTTGCTTCATCGACGCCGTCGTCCACCTTGCCGTTGCCGCTCCTATGACCGCCTCGTCCACGGCAACAGGATATATGCCCCGACCCGGCCGTCTGCCATCTAAAGTCTTCTTCCCTGCCGCCGACAGCCATCGCACCCGAAGCACCCTCAACGTATCAGCATAGGCCTACACGGCGTCGCAAGAGAGGTGGTACTCTTCCATATGTGCTTAAGTTCGTGATCTCTCCCGGAATATAGATCGTAATTTGTTTACTGTACTTTTCTTGTCTGTACCAAATCGTAGTGGCTAGTTGAAAGTAAAAATTGGTTGCGAAGTAGCTTTGTCCAGTTTGCACCTTCAGATCTGCCATGACACGGGCACTATACTCGTAAATCTTATGGTTTCCCCCCTTTATATTCACTACCATCATCGTAGGTGCTTCGTGTCGTGCTAGCATTGCTCCTCAAGACCTCAACCCAAAGCTTACGTGTTGAAATACGAATCTGATATGATGCTCATATCACTAAAACAGAGAACGTTTATTTGGTCACCTAATGTTCCTATATTCGTTTCGAAAAGCATGTGCGCCACCCACTGGTCCAGCTAGTTCCACTTTCCTGATTTTTCTCTTGATGCTTAGGGTTTTCCCCTTTTATCTACTCTATTATGATCTGCGTAGGTGCTTTCTATCGTACTAGCATTACTCCACCCTTCAAGCTAAACAACACAACACTCAAAATTCGAAAGCTTAGTTGTTCAAATATGATTGTGATATGATACTGATATTAGTTAACCGACATATTTAATTGGTTAGCTAAAGGTCCCACTTGAGTTTCCAAATGCATGTCGCGACATAGAGAGACAGCATAATTGCATTTCTTTGTCACTTGTTGACCGTACTTTCTTGTCCATACCAAATCTTAGTTGTTATTTCAAAGCAAACATCGGTTGCTAACTACCCTTTGCGCGGTTTGCAGCTTCAGATCTGCCATCCCACTGCCACGGTCAACACTGTACTCATCATGCTTATGTTTTCCCCATTTTATGATGACCACAATCAGCCTACGTGGTTCATGTCGTAATAGCACTGCTCCACCCATCGAGCTAAACAAGCTTAGTTGTACAAATTCATATCTGATATTATTGCTGATATTAGTAAAACTGAGAGATGTTTAATTGGTTAGCTAAATGTTCCTAATTTAGTTTCGAAATGCATGTGAGCCACATATGGAGAGACCGGAAAGAATAGTATTTCTCTGTGCGCTCTGGTTCATCATGGGTGGCCAACTGACATTGTATCGAAAGACTTGTAATATCTTCAATATGCGTGCTCTTCTGCTCTTCTTTAAGATGATACTCTTCTCTTGCGGTCGACTGGTCAGGTCGAGTTGTTCTCCCTTATTATATTTTGAATCTGTCAGGTCAGGTCGACATGTTCTTCTTTACTATATGTTGAAGCTATCATCTGCGAAGTGTCATCACTTCTGGAGCTCTCATATTTTGAGTAGTAGGCCACATTATATTAATGCACACAACAAATTACAGCATGCATGGCATCTTTTAAAAGAACTGCAGAGATAGCACAAAGGGGTTTACAGGGAGGCAGTATTGGATTAGAATGACTTCTGCATTACAAAGAAAATCTCACTTGTTTTTATGTTTTCATGCATGTCAGATATTGAACATTATCAAAATGAATATGAGAATGGGCGCACGAGAGGAATATTGCGGAATGATCCACTGGCTAACAAACTTGGCATGGTGGAGGATGGCCTATCTTATTCACCCATCAAGGTGCTTGCTCTAACTTTGCAAAGTTGTATTGGTCGCACATATTTTGCATCCGACCTCTTGCATTACTTCTACTTTGTTACACCATCTGCTTAGTTTAAGCATCATATATAAGTATATGCCATACCTATCCATTTTCTGTACCTATTCCATGTGTCGTCACACTATGTTTTTCCAGTCAAATGTTGTTCTTTCGTAATAGATGTCCAAAAGGAAGAGGGTGAGTGCAGATCCTCAAGGAGTACAAACTAGGTATTTGGAAAAGGTAGTGATACCTGTTAAATCAGGTAGATCAGCAGCCACAAAAAACACAGGCCCAACTGTACCACACTTTACCCCTACTCCAGTGGCCAAACCCCTATTAGAACTGTTGGGAGCCCAGCATCGGGTACTGTCTATGATATCAATTCAAAATTTGAACTCCTAAATTTCTGCTTGTGCCTTACCTTCTCTCTTGTATGAAAACTAATTTCAGATGAATCTCCTTGCTCAAAGGATCATACAATCTCAAAACAATAATGGGCTCTGCATTTCTCTTGTAGTATCTCTCTCCCTTTTGCCTTGTAACGCTGTACTTAATTAATTGCTATTTGATTATGTATCATCAGTCTGCACCTGAGCTTCATTATCCTCTGTTTCTTCCCATATTATTTGATCTATATTTACTCTTTGCAAAATGTAGAATAATGGCAACGCTTATAAATAATTTTCTTTGGGGAATTTATTGAATTATCCTTCCATCAACATGGAGAAGGGATTTGTCCAGCCCGTGTTAACATGTAATGTAAGTTCATCCTTCTCAAGCCTTCAAACTTTGTTCTAGTATAGATTTGGATAGGCATCATTTCGTCCACTGCTGTTTGCTTTGCTGTTTACATCTGATTGGATGTTTGCAACAACTACCAATTTCAAATTGTAGTTGTAAAAACATGTTCCTTATGCAGAACAGATCCATTTATTTGCTTATATAATTGTGAAACCTGTTACGTGTCTCCTTGTTTCTCTTTCAGACTCGTATCTCTTACGCCAGGCAGAACTTTAGGGAAGATAGTGAGCCAAACCATCTTGACGACAGCGAGATGACCCCAAGGTCCTCCCTTGATGAAGACAGTGAGTTGAAGCTACTCACCAGCAGGTGTGAGACAACCTCTGTGCAGTCGCTGCCTCAATCAGTTTGACTTCTTCAGTCTCAACTTAAAGCAGAAAGGCTTGCTTCAGCTCAGCTCCGACTTGAAGTCAAAGATGCAATGAAGATGTCAGAGGACTGCCGTGCGCACCATCATGCCTTAAATCTAGTGTTGATGCATCTATCGCTGACACAACTGAGGTATACTCAGCTTCTTCAGCTGTTTGGGGGGCCCAACGTGGCCAGGCCTAGTGCCTTCTGAAGTGCTCTCAGTTTTCTATATTCTTTTGTCGGCGCGTTTATTTGTACGGGTGGCGAACTTTGATGCCCAGTGGATGTAATATGTGTGATAGCCGTGATAGCCTAGCATAACTTGCTTGCTTATTTATTTCCTTGTTATCTTGTTTATTTGTTTGCTTGTAGTCATTGCAGTTCTTTTTCCGCGGTTTGCTAGTGGCTGCAATAACCTATTTTTTAAAACTAGGCGACAATAACCATGGGCTAATATTTACTGTAGTGACACTGGGCCTCCTACGGGCCGTAGAAACAGTGGGCCTTCTACGGGCCGTAGAAATAGTGGGCCTTCTACGGACCGTAGAAACAATGGGCCTTCTATGGGCCGTAGAAACAATGGGCCTTCTACGGGCCGTATGATCGATTGGCCAAACATGGGCCAATAACAGGTCGCATTATGGCCGTAAACGGGCTAGAGTTGGAATCGTCCGTTCATGGGCCGACCATAACGGGCCATCGTTAATAGGCCGTATTTGATGACGCTATGAAAACGGCCCAACGTATTAACGGACCACAAACGGGCCGACTGTAACCACGGGCTGAATTTGGCCCACAAGCAGAAAATGATAGTAACGGGCCGTAAGTAAACGAATGCTGGAAATGAGCCCAAGAATAAATGGGCTCTGAGAAGGCCGAAAGATAACATGGGCTGGAAACGGCCCAACAGAATAACGGGCCGTTAATGGGTATAAAGTGATACACTGTTCATTACGGGCCAGTTTCACCACGGGCTGTTAATGGGTGTAAAGTGATACACTGTTCTACGGGCCAGTTTCACCACGGGCCGTTAATAGGCCAAGAGTTACATAGGGCCTCATATGGGCCGAAAGACGTCATGGGCCATACATGGGCCAGAAGTGAAAACGGGCTGGAATCATATTGGGTGGCCCAGATGACGCTACTGGGCCTAATTCGGATAGGGCGTAACGGGCCTTGGGTTAGCGGGCTGTAAATGGGCTATATGCGAACATGTCGTTAACAGGCTTTACATGGGCCGGCCCGCCACCTTTTGACCAAGTCAAACGGGCCGGCCTTTTCACAGGAATGGGCCTCTGTTGGGTCGTGCCACGTGTTGACGTATCATAGGCGCCTTCTGTCCAATGAGTGGATGACATCTGTCCCAACGATGAGCCGACACGTGTTTCCTCGAGCCAATGATGATTTTACACGTGGAAAATCCCCATTGGTCGGGGCTGTTAACGGGTTATCGGATCCAAAACCCGACCCGATAGCTTAACGGTGTTCCGTTACGGTGGATGCCACATGTCAGTCACCCTTGACGAAAGCACTTCTGTGACGCGGGATTTATCGTCATGGAAGTGGACACTTCCGTGATGATAATTTTGGTAATGTCATGGAACACTTCTACGACAGCACAGGTATGACTATCTTGATTCTGTCATAAAATCGTCATGGATGTACATGCATGACAGAAAATGCGACCTACTATGACAAACACGTATCATCACGGAAGTGTTTTTTTTGTAGTGTAGTTCCATTCAAATCATGCAAATTAGAGTCGAAATAAGAGCAAAAGTGTTTGGAAAAGTAGATACATTTGGGACGTACCAGTCTTTGGTTCGAGGGACTATTCGTGGGCAGTTCGCGGGATCATTCATCGACGGTTCGAGGGACTCCAAGTATGATCTACACCGATGCGTTCTTCTTCCGCTGCAATTCGGTGACGGTAACGATCGTGTCCCAACCCGTTATGCATCTTCATATTTATATTGGGAGTGCGTAGGCGTGATTTTTTTATTTCTATTACATTTATCAACGGTGGCATCATGAGTAGTTATATGAGTAGCTGTAACTTGTGACCTAGATCAAATATGGATGTGAGGGTTTGATGTTCTTGCTAAGCTTCCCTCGAGTGTTGCTTCGGTTCAGTTCATTGGCAGCATGATGAGTCTTTGCTCAAAGCTCTGGCAATCGCTCAGCTTTTGCTGTCGACGATCTGCTAACAGTTCTTTAGGCCCCATCATAGTTAAGAATAGTGAACCACTGCATACACAAGAGGGTGCTGAAGATGGATGATCTTCTAGGGGGTCACACGTATTTGACGAAGTTTAGTGTGGGGCTAGAGATTTTTAATTAAGTCTCTTGTTTTACAAACCTCGGAACTTATTCTCGCATCAAGAATCACCCCCTATGTTGTGTAGGTTGCTAATATTATTTGTTAAAACTGGTTAACCGCGTAACTAAGATTTTTCTTAAACCAATTAGAGGACGTCTAACTTGGTTTTGCAAAGTATGCATATGATGTGGTATATACTTCGTCATAATGATGAGTTTATCTATGAGATAGTTATATGTTGTAAGTTTAAGTGGCATGCGCGTCACGACATGGTGGCTGGAGGCACGAGATTGCCACGTTAATGTTAATATCATAGAGATAGCTTACAGGTTAAAAGAGATGATGGCAAACATACACGGAGGACCCTGACGTGGAGAAGGTGTACTTGGTGCGGGACGAGGAGCTATAATTTCATGCCATAGCGGAATTTCTGAATTTGGTGCCACAGCATTGTTTTCTGAAACAATCGCCATGGCAACATTTTGTGAAATTGCCGCCACGGCAACGTTTTTGAAACGGTTGCCATGGCAATGAAATATTGGCCGTCACGATGCTTCAACAGAAGATTGAAGATAATCACGAAGGATTCCCGGAGCCCAGGGCTATACCATATCATGGTTTTATGAAATGCGTGAGATGTTTATCCCTTTGTTGTTTGCACCCTTTGATTGTGCGGTAGTCAATTATTAGGGTGATCTCTCACAGTAAATATCAAGTTAAAACGTGCTCTTCCTAGTGGTCCAACCGTCTATAACATGTGGCCTTTTGGAGTACGCCATGCCTACATGATCAGTACAAATGAATGATGAAGTGTAAGATCGGCTAGGCCAGACAGAGCAAGCAGATAGCACTAGGTTGTCTTGCAGTTCTGGCAGAATCGTTCTAAGCTCGGAGCACAAAGCATCAAAAGATGAACAAGAGTCATATGGTGATATGGTTGGCAAAAGATTGCCTACCGGTCAAAATTCACGTCATCAGTGATGTCCACATCAATGACTTTGAACAAGATCGGGGTCTTGAATCACTCACTTTCAGTTATGAGAGATATTGATTTGAGTGGGAGTGCACTTTATATTAAAATTTGTTTAAACACTAGAGCAACTTTCATTATGAATAAATGTCTAAATGAATTTTGTGTATATCGTTGTAGATCAATGGCTCGCAATATGTTCAACTTAGCCCCTATGTTAGACAAAGAAAAGTTGGCCGGTAATGGTGGAAACTATGCGGATTGGATCCAGAACCTGAGATTTGTACTCGGGAGTGCTAAGAACGAGTACATGCTGGATCAGCCCCTAGGTGATGCTCCTGCAAAGGATGCAACACCAGAATAAGTTACTGCTTATGCTGCTCGTAGTGATGGCTATGATTCAGTCCAGTGCCTCATGTTAACTTGCATGGATCCTGAACTACAAAAGCGTTTTGAAAGTTCTACTACTCAATTTATAATTCGGTCACATGAAGTTATGTACAAAAAGCAGGCAAGGACCGAATGTTCTGAATTAACCAAGGCCTTGATTGAATGCAAGATGAAAGAGGGTTTCTCAATGAGTGAGCATATAGTAAAGCCTGCTGGCTATGTTGATAGACTGTCTTTTCCAGGATTTGGAATTCCTCCAAACACTCGATACAAATATTGTGCTTGCTTCACTCCCCCATATTACAATGGTCTTATCATGAATTACAACATGAATGGGATGGGAAAAAAGTGCAAACGAGTTATTTGCTATGCTCAAAACCGCGGAAGCTGGAATGCAGAAGAACAAAACAGTGTTGATGGTGAATAAGACCACCAGTTTCAAGAAGAAAGGCAAGTCCAAGAAGAGGAAATCTAGTGAAGCTAGTATGACCGAGTCTCGGAAGAACAAGGGCGGAGTCAATAAAGAGACTGAATTTTTCTACGACAAACAGAAGGGACACTGGAAGCGTAACTGCAAGAAGTATTTTGGCGGATAAGAAGAACGATTCTTCCGGTAAAGGTATAATCGTTATGCAAAGTTAATGCTATTCTACTTGTAAATTTCTTTATTCCATGGGTATTTGATACTGATCGGTTGCTCTCATTTTCCAAACCGATACATGGACTACAGAGAGCTCACAAGGAGAGAAGAAATGAAGTCATGATGCAAGTTGGGAATAGTGATGAGATCGCTGCTTGAAGACCGTCAAAGTCATGTCTTGAGTTTATCTTAGAACTAAAATAATAGCTATTTTCCTTTGAAGTTGCGTAATGCATTATCCTATGGATTGTGTGATGGATATTCTTATAAGTTTTAAACAATAGTCGTTCGGATTATTATGAGAACATGATTTTGACTAAACCTCTGTTTTGTGATGGTTTATTCATGATGAATCTTGAAGCTTGTAATCTATAACATTAAAGCTAAACGTCTTAGAAGACTGATAAAACCACTTGTCTGTGGCACTGCTTGGTTATATTGGATAAATAATCTTCATAGAGATGAAGTATAAAAGTCTTTTATTTGAATTGACTAAATACATTGTGATGCACAAAGTCCAATGGATATAACAGTGCAAGGTGAATTTTTATACTTGATCAGTGTTATGAGTAAATATGACTTACTTGATAAAACATAAGGACTAAAAATATTTGAAATAATTAAATGAAATTCAGGATGAAGATATAATATCATTATGACAAAAGATAAAAAGGGTTCTTCTTTCATCAAGAAATGTATCTAAGTCATAAGTTTAGCAAGCAAATGAATAATTGTGGAATTATTATTACTAATCTTCTCTTATTAAAATTTTGGGGATTCATAAATGAAACAACATATTATTCACTAAAAAGATGCACCATCTAAAAGTCTGATAAAAACTATAAAGAGTTATAGAATATTTCAGATCAATGCTTGATTGTAGGTTTTGTGTTCCTCTCACTAAATACAAAGGATAAAATGTTTGTCAGAAAATGAATATTTTTTGAGAAAAGCTTTACACGTTAAAGGAGTAAGTGGGAAGATAATACAACTTATTGAGGTTACTGAATATCTGACTTAAGGTAGACAAGACTAAACCAGAAATATTCTGGAGAATTTTTTTCAATTAAACTGAGCAAAGAATCTGCTACATTAGTTGTAGGAGCTTCAGTTAAGATTGTTACAATATACAAAGGTCAGGAAAGATTCTCGAATCTACTAAGTAATTCATCTTCAAAGAAGATGAAACCTGGGCACTACAAGGATGCAGTGATGGCACCCAGCTAGAAAGCTATGGCTTTGATGGCCGCATATTTTACACATCTTTAGAGCTCATTTGTTGCACATTATCTCTGTGTATCAAGTCATATCATGTTCCATTGAGCCAATTATATGTCATATGCATGATTTCTAGTGTTTGTCCTTTTCACCGCGAGCATTGCATAATATTTATTCTTTGTTGGTTTTTATTAGTTTTCTTTGTCTTTATGTGCCTTTCAGGTGAGATGGGCTTTCCAAGTACTTAGCATAATGCAAGGAGTTAAAACGGTGGACATCCAGGACCCAGACCTAGCCATTTTGAAGGTGGAAAAATTCATTTTTTAAGTGCTCTAAATCACGATCTAAAACCAGAAATGGGTCAACATCGTTCATACGAATCCAACGAGCCCAAGAACGTCAAATTCCGAGTTCGTATGAAGAAATGGCGACCGTTTTACCGAAGGGAGGCAGCACAAGAAATCAGTATGAAAGACGGCGTTCCACGCGACCGCCTGTGGTCGTTTGAGCGCCCGTTTGATATCCAGAGAGCACCGAAAGTTGCCTCTCATGATGGGATTCTTCTTGTATATCATCCTCATTTGTTCCCATGACTTCCTTGGCCTTCAAGGGATGATTTGGGAAGGATTGGGCTCACCTAGAGCCATTGGATCAAAGGGGAGATGCTACATGAATGGAGGAGGCTATGGAAGAGCTATTATATATCCGCCTTCAACCCTAGTCCCCGCCTCCATTATTCATCAATCTGTCATTCATCATCTCATCTCCAAGTCCAGCCACCATCCACCTCAAGAACACCATTGTTGCAACCTTGAAGGAGACCGGAAAGGAGCCTCCATGGTGGGGCGCGGCCATGGGCCGCCGACATCACCATCACCACACGCGTCGCCGCCATCATCACCACCACCACCATCCCTTCTTCCTCCTCCATCACAGTCTCCGTGATGGGTTGTAACTACTCTTGAACCCCATTATATGTGATGCTATTTGAGTAATTGTTGCACTACAAAAAAAAGACACTTCCGTGATGATACATGTTTGTCACAGTAGGTCACATTTTCTGTCATGCATGTACATTCATGACAAATTTATGACAGAATCAAGATAGCCATACCTGTGTTGTCATAGAAGTGTTCCATGACATTACGAAAATTATCATCATGGAAGTGTCCACTTGCATGACGATAAATCACGCGTCATGGAAGTGCTTTCGTCAAGGGTGACCGACACGTGGCATCCACCGTAACGGAACGTTGTTAAGCTATCGGGTCCGGTTTTGGATCCAATAACCCGCTAATAGCCCGGACCAATGAGGATTTTCCACGTGTAAAATTCTCATTGACCGGAGGAAACACGTGTTGGCTCACCGTTGGGACAGATGTCATCCATTCATTGGACAGAAGGCGCCTATGATATGTCGACACGTGGCACGGCCCAATAGAGGCCCATTCCGGTGAAAAGGCCGGCCTGTTTGACTTGGTCAAAAGGTAACGGGCCGACCCGCGGAAATCCTGTTAACGGCCTCTTCATATATAGCCCACTTACGGCCCGCTAACTCACGGCCCGTTACGGCCTATCCGAATTAAGCCCAGTAGCTTCATCTGGGCCTTCCAATATGATTCCAGCCCGTTGTAACTTCCGGCCCATGTATGGCCCATGATGTCTTTCGGCCCATACGAGACCATTTGTAACTCTTGGCCCATTAACGGCCCGTGGTGAATCTGGCCCGCAATGAAGAGTGTACCCCTTTATACCCATTAATGGCCCATTATTCCATTGGGCCGTTTCCAACCCATGTTATGTTTCGGCCTTCTCAGGGCCCATTTATTCTTGGGCTCATTTCCAGCATTCGGTTACTTACGGCCCGTCATTGTCCTTTTCTGCCTGTGGGCCAAATTCAGCCCGCGGTTACAATCGGCCCATTACTCCGTTGAGCCGTTTTCATAACGTCATCAATACGGCCGATTAACGACGGCATGTTATTGTCGCCCATGAACAGACGATTCCAAATCTAGCCCGTTCACGACCCATAATGCGGTCTATTATTGGCCCATGTTTGGCCTATCGATCATACGACACGTAGAAGGCCCATTGATGCTATGGCCCGTAGAAGGCCCATTGATGCTACGGCCCGTAGAAGGCCCATTGATGCTACGGCCCGTAGAAGGCCCATTCTTTCTACGGCCCTAAGAAGGCCCATGGTAACTACAGTAAATATGTAGCCCATGGTTATTGTGGCCTAGTTTTGAAAAATAGGTTATTGCGGCCACTAGCAAACCGCAGAAAAAGAACAGCACTGACTACAAGCAAAAAAATAAACAAGACAACAAGGAAATAAATAATAAAGCAACTTACGCTAGGCTATCACGACAATTACACATATTACATACACTGGGCATCAAAGTTCGCCACCAGTGCAAATATAGGGAACAAAGCAGCATATCATATACACTGGTTGTCAAAGTTGGCGACCAATGCAAATAAACGCCGCAGCAAAACAAGTCCAGAACTGAAACCACTTCAGAAGATCTCAAGAAACAATATCATGGGTACCCATAATGCTGGCAAGATGCTTAGCAAGCTTATTAACTTTCTCTTGTTTGGCGCTTAAATCCTCCAGCGCTTGCTGTTGCACCAGAAAGTATGCATCTGAATTCTGCAGGGACTTCCTTAGTCCTTCAGCTTCCTGTCGCAGCACATCTGATCGATGTCTTTCAACTTGAAGTTGAGACTCAAGAAGACGAACTGATTCAGGCAGCGAGTTCGAAGAGCTTGTGCCAGCAGTAGTGGCCAGTAACTCGAACACTACATCAAGACAGGACTTTTGGGTTCTCTCACTGTCGTCAAGGTAGTTTTTATCAGCTTTCTTGGAGACCAACAGGGATGTTTCACTATATTGAACCTTATCTGAATTACTTCCTTTACCATTGCATAACGGGGTACTGTTCTCCAATATTTTGTCTGCATTCTAAAAGAGAAACAAGCAGACACATCACAGGTTTACCGTGTTGTATATGAAACTCATTTTGGTAAATCAGTTCAGTAGTAAAGTGCACAGGATAACAGCATGAAACAAACATATATCTATGTACCATGGTCACTTTATGGTCTATATCATTCTAGTTTTTGTTGCCAAATCAAGATAGAGACACAGTTCAAATAATATTTGTTCAAGACAAAGCAGAATAGACAGAATATAAGTGTGGGAAACTATAGAGCAATAACAACACTTGTAACCTGCATGACATGAGATCATAATTGTTTATTCAATTGAAACTAAAATCAACATAGAGCAAGTTACAACAGCAAACCAGTGTCGGTGTGGAACGACACCTATGGGATCAAAAGAATCCCTACTACGGTTGCCGGGGCGCAGGGTTGTGATGAAAGCAGGGCTAGTAGACAGCACAAGGATCGTTTACCCAGGTTCGGGCCGCGAGGATGCGTAAAACCCTAGTCCTGCTTTGGTGGGTGTATTTCTGAGAGTTCTTGAGCTATCGAACTAGCTGTGGTCAGCGCGTGGTTCAAAAGAGCCGAATCCTTCTCCTGGTCGCCTCGGGCCTCCTTTTATAAGAAAAAGGGGTTGCCACAATGGCACACAGGAGGTGGAAAGGTGTACAGTGTTGCGAGGTTATCCCTCGTATTACAGGACAAGATGCATTTAATGCATCGCTTAGGTGTCCCCTTGCTTTATCGGGGACGGGGGCAAGGCCCGTCCCGTCCGTCGCCGCTCTTCCTCGCTTTGACACGCGCCTTGGCCAGCGATGCGTGTGGCGCCATATAGGCAGGCAGGCAGTTGAGGTGGCACGGTGGTGGAGCCTTCACGAAGATCTGCATGCCGCCACACAGGCGCTCGATGAGTTGGCCTGGGAGCTGCATGTTGCCACGCAGGTGCCTGCCCAGCTGGTTGGGCTGGCAGCCGCATGTGAACGACGGTGGAAGCTTGGTCATCGGCGGGCCTGGCGGTGGCCCTGCTGGCGTCCTTGGTGAGGGCATTGCCGGATGGCCCGGCAAGGGTTTCGCCGTGTGGCCCAGCAAGGGTCTTGCCGTGGCGCGCTGTCGTCCCCTGCAAGGGCCTTGCCGGGGGTTTGGTGGCCTTCCTCGGCAAGGATCTTGCCGAGGGTCGTCGTCTTCTAATCCTCATCTGATCTTTAATATGTCTTCACAAAGATCTGCATGCCACCACAGAGGTGTCTTCCCGAGCTCTGGCCCCACGTGGATGATGGCGCTGGGGGCCGTGGGCTCAAGGGCGGCTCGCTCTGTTGGTGTGGGGCGAGCTGCCCCGACAAGGGCCTTGCCGGGGCTACTGTGGCCGCCCCGGCAAGGGACTTGCCGGGGGAACCTGACTCGCCCCTCTGCTCTTTGTGGTCTTGGCCTTGGCGTTGCTCTGGCCATCTTGCGCTCTGGTCTTACCTTGGCCCACCTCCCTTGCTCTGCTTGGTGTGACCGTGGGCGCGGCTCTGACTGCCCGTGCACAGGTATAGGGGTACAAAAAGTGCACCCCTCTTTTTGTACACCGACAGGAGCCCCCGGGCCTGGGCCACACAGAAGCGCGACGCGTTGTTGGGCTAGGCCCAGAACGGTGTGCGGGCAGGCGGGGCGGTTTTTATCACGGTAAAACTTTTCGCACGCTGCGCTTCCCACGACCCGCGCGCGTGGCGCGGCGTGGAGGGGTGTGCGTGACGGGGGCGGCATGCGTGGGGCAGTTTCCACACGCATGCGTCACATCGCAGTAAATGGGCAGCGTGAGTCGCGGCTTCCCCATAAAAAGGGATAACCGCGGGCGCACTGTTCCTTTTACTCTTTGCGCAACCCCAATCTGGAAAACCTCCGCCTTCCTTCCTCTTCTTATCCAGGCCTCGTTCTTGCTTGCCGCCATTGCGCTTCCGCCGCCCTTTGTCCTGCTCTCCTCCCCCAGCCGCCATGGCGCCAAAATCCACCAAGGGCAAGGGAGTGGCCAAGGACGCCAGAGCCGCGGAGCCGCCGGAGATTGCGCTGGTGGTGCAGCGGACGCAGTCCGTCGTCTTCCCTTCGACAGTGAACGTGTTCGAGCTTCGGGACTCCTTCTGGCCCCTGTGGGGAGCGAAGACGGGCGGAGAATTCAGGGCATCCAGCCACGCGCGTCATCCCCGCCGACTGCGCCGAGGCTGCCCCAAATCGGTACCCCTTCTTTGTCGATTATTTTTCTTGCGGGCTCTGTCCTCCCTTCTTCGATTTCTTCAGCGACGTCATGCATACCTTCGGCTTCCTCCTTCTGGATTTTACTCCGAACGCGGTGGCATGCATGGCCCTTTTCGCACATCTCTGCGAGGGCTTCGCCGGAGTGCGCCCCAACACGGCGCTTTTCCGCCATTACTTCTCCCCTGGGATCCAACCAGGGGGCGCCATCTCCGGTTGCATCGCCTGGGTCTCAAGATCCAAGGGAGTGTACCCGGAGGGCACCATGAAGGAGAGGTGGGAAGAATGGCGGGGCCGGTGGTGCTGGATCGAGGAGGAGGACCCGCCGGTGTTCTGCGAAGTTCGCCGGGTGCCGCCGGTCCGCAGAAGCGATTGGAGCGATGTCGATGCTGACGACGAGAAGCTCACGGTCGCCACCACCAGGATCCTCCGGCTCACCGAGGCCGGCCTCACCCTTGAGATGATTGGGGCAGACTTCATCCGCCGCCGGATCGCTCCACTGCATAACAAGGGGAGGCCAGCTTGGCTCTTCATGAACCCTGCCGACATCATGCGGCTTCGTCCCGGCCTCGACCACAACTTCACAGTGATGGGGCATGCCCATTTCTGCCAGCGGCTTTTCCAGCTTGACGTGGGCCGCGACGGCGAGGTCGAGCGGACTGGCAAGGTCACGAGGGCCGCCGCGAAGGCCGACAAGGTCCTCAAGGGGCCTTTGTTCAAGCTGCCAACGGGGGTGGTCCCGTTGTGCAATAACTCGCGCCGGTCCGATATCATTGCCATGATGCTGGACTGCAACGCGCACGGCCCCGACCCGAGCTGGAAGGAGCCGAAGGACGTCGAGGTGCAGCAGTTCTTTGACACCCTGCACTAGGGGTGCGTCAACGCTGATGCCGAGCGGCTGCTTGTCCAGGACACCACCCAGGTGGAGCTGGACTACATCGCCAGCAGGGCGAGGGAGGCATAGCTTGCCAGGGAGGCCGGCAGCACCGGCGGTGTGGAGGACAGGGCCGCGACGGCCGCAGAGGAGGAGGAGCTCGCCCGGTGGGCGGCGGCCGCCGGGGGAGCCAGCAGCGCTGGCACCGAGGCTCCTTTGGTTGAAGATGTGACCGGCGAGTCGTCGGAGGAGGAGGCCGAGACCGCAGATCCGATGCCACCTACGGGGAGGGGGCGAGTCCTGTGGCGGGCCGGTTCTGGCAAGCCGGTCCGGCCCGGCAGGGCTGCGCGGCCACAACTGACCTTGGAGGGGCCCGGGCGCCACACGAGGGCCGCGGCGGCAAAGAAGCCGGCGAAGGCCGAGGTGAAGAAGAAGACAGCCGCCCCTTCTTCGTCTACGCGTGTCCGGACACCACCTCCTTCTCCTCCTCCGGCAAATGTTGATATGGAGGTTACTTTTGATTATGGATCCCTCAGCCTGAGGAGGAAAAGGAAGACAACAGAGGAGGAGGCGGACGACGAGTAAGTATCTGGTTCCTTTTCGTTATCTCTGCCTTCTCAATCTGCGTTGCTTGTCTTGACTTGCTTTTGTCTTTGCACGGACGCGGAGACACTGGCCCAGAGA
Organism: Triticum aestivum; assembly: GCF_018294505.1. Lineage (NCBI taxonomy): Eukaryota > Viridiplantae > Streptophyta > Magnoliopsida > Poales > Poaceae > Triticum > Triticum aestivum. The sequence goes on along the minus strand of NC_057802.1, from coordinate 349,226,546 downwards.
GTGAAAATGGCCAAGGTCTCGGCGGGTGGCCAGCCCCCGGCTGGTACTTCGAGGGCGCCGTTGGTGGTGTTGAGCAGCCCAGACAGCAGCCCCCGGCATAGCCCCCAGCGTAAGTTCATCACTCTCCCCCCGTCGACATGTGCCAGGGGCACGACACTTTGGTGCTGACTTTGCCAGAGAGCAGCAGTAGCAGGAGCCACAGAGGGCTACCCCCAACACGCCGCCCCCATCGACCACGCCACCCCGAGGGGCGTTCCTGGCAAGGGAGCCAAGTACCGAGCCTACGCACATGGAGGAGGAGGAGAACTCGGGTGCTGGCGGCTTTGCCTCGACGCCAAATGTTGGCGGGGAGGGGACTTCCGTTTCCCAGCCTGGTACCGGCACCGGTAAGCCGTTCGCCGTTCGTCCCTGTTCTTTTTCTTTCTGGCTCTTGGTCCTAGCCTTGCCTCACCCCCTTCTTCGGCACCCAGATTCCTCCTCGGTGAACCCAGAGGACGTGGATGCCGTCATCGAGGGCGTCGCCAAGGCCGCCGAGGCGGACGCCGAGAAGATCGCCGCCGAGGAGGCCGCCAAGGACACTGCCGAGGACGCCGCCGAGGGGTCTACCGGGGAGGCCGACTAGGCTGCCGCTGAGGAGGCCGGCAAGGGGCCTGCCAGGGAAGCCGGCGGGGCCGCTGCCGAGGAGGAGGAGGCTGGTGACCAGCCTTCCTCCTCTGCTGCTTCCGGCTCCGGCAAGTACCTGAGGGTGAGTGACGACTTATTCGTCCACCTTCCAGGTGCGTCGAGCACCAGGACACCCATTGAGGGAGAGGCATTCGACGACGAGGTGCTTGCCGCTGCCGGGCTTAAAGTCGTCGACGAGCCGATCGTTGGCGGCGGCGGTTCGCAGGAAGAACGGCTCCTCCACGTCATGGGCGCTAGCTTCCGGAAGCTCCACGCGCTCCATCGCGCCCGCCTGGACAAGGTTATGTCCAGGACGGCGGTGGTGGAGAAGGCGGAGGCGGACCTCCAGGAGCGCATTGCCGAGACGCAGGACTGGTTCCGCGAGGCCCACAAGGAGCTCAAGGCTGCTCAGGGCCAGCTGGCCAAGCGCGACGTGGAGCTCACCATGAAGCTCGCCGACGTCGAGAAGGCTCAAGAGACGGCGAAGAACTTGACCGCGGCCGCCGAAGCCGCCCGCACTCAGCACAAGGTCGCGTTGCACTCCCAGGAGGAGGACCTCGCTGCACGCGAGGAGAAGCTTGCCGCCACACTTCGTGGCAAGGATGCAGAGGTGGAGAAGCTTGTCCTACAGCGGACCAGTGAGCTGGAGCAGAGGCACAAAGAGGCACTCAATGCCCAGGCCCAGGTTCACGCCGGCAAGGCGAAGGAGTTGGAGGCGGAGCGCGGCGGGCTGGAGGAGCAGGCCCTGAAGCTGTCCCAGGAAAGGGACACCCTTAACAGTGCCCTGACAGAGGCGCAGGGCGCGGTCGTCAGCAAGGCTGGGGAGCGCGCCGAGGCCAACAACTCCATCAAAGACCTCAAGCTGAAGTTGGAGGGTCTCGAGAAGGTGCTGTCGGAGGCCAAAACCCGAGAGGGGACCCTGGCCAAGGAGCTGGAGGCTGAGAAGCAATTGCGAGCGAACGAGGGGCTCAACTTCGCGGATCACGTGGCGGGTGAGAACCGTTGGCTCGATCGCCTCGCCACTGTCGCCAACCAGGCCGCCGCGCAGCTGGCCATCATGGGATGCCGGACGTGAGGTCCCGGAGTGGAGCGTGAGCGCCAACTGCAGCCTGACCATGTTCTTTGAGAAGGTCGTCGGCGCTCTGGAGCGGCTCCACGCCAGCTGGGTGGCCTCACTGGCCGACGAGTCCCGGAGGCTTTGCCAGGGTGCCATGACCAAGGTCCTCACCAAGGTGGCGCACTGGTACCCCGACCTCGACTTCGACGCCACGCTGGAGAGCTTGCCAGAGGGTACTGACCTCGCGCCGCTCAGGGAGCGCATCAAGGCTATCATCAGCCGAGTCGGCAAAATCTAGAGGGTGGAGGGCCAGCGCCGGGATTAGGCATCCCGTTCTTTATCGCCGCTGCAGGTTCACAACCAAGACAATGGCTATCTCTAGTTAGAACCGCAACAACAATTTGATGTAACATAATTCTGCAGCACTTTTAGTATTATGCATGTTATTTTCCTGTTTGATTTTCCTTTGTATGTCCACCCTACATTACTGGGTAGGCTCGCCGGCGCATAAACCCAGGGCGGTGTCTTGGGGACGGATCCCCATTGGCCTGCTGGGTGTGCTTGCTGCCGGGCGGACCACCTTGCCGCCCTTAGTGCGGCCGCCCGAACTGTCGATCTTGACTCGAGTCAGAGTCGGGAGTGTTGCCGAGTGCGGCAGGCTACCCCGCCACTCTCGACGCGGCCGCTTTGAGCTATTGAGCGGACTCGAAACAGAACAAGGGCGTTGCCAAATGCGGGAGGGCCCCTTTGCGTGCAGGTTTCTCATACATAGGCGAGATCTTCGAGGATGATAACCTTAGATAAAAGAGGAAATAACTCAAAGCTCTGAATAACTTAGCTTTTCTGTTGCCGAGCCGGCGTCGTTTCTCCAGCCGCCTTCTTCTCATAAACCGAAAGCGACGAAGAACTGCTAGGCTAACTACCAGACCAGATTCTCACAATTGCGCCCCCTACCTGGCGCACCAAAGATGCGGTGTGGAACGACACCTATGGAATCACAAGAATCCCTACTACGGTTGCCGGGGCGCAAGGTTACGAGGAGAGCAAGGCTAGTAGACAGCACAAGGATCGTTTACCCAGGTTCGGCCCGCGAGGATGCGTAAAACCCTAGTCCTGCTTTGGTGGGTGTATTTCTGAGAGTTCTTGAGCTCTCGAACTAGCTGTGGTCAGCACGTGGTTCGAAAGAGCCGAATCCTTCTCCTGGTCGCCTCGGGCCTCCTTTTATAGGAAAAAGGGGTTGCCACAGTGGCACACAGGAGGTGGAAAGGTGTACAGTGTTGCGAGGTTATCCTTTGTATTACAGGACAAGATGCATTTAATGCATCGCTTAGGTGTCCCCTTGCTTTATCGGGGATGGGGGCGAGGCCCGTCCCGTCCGTCGCCGCTCTTCCTCGCTTCGACACGCGCCTTGGCCAGCGATGCGTGTGGCGCCATGTAGGTAGGCAGGCAGCTGAGGTGGCACGGTGGTGGAGCCTTCACGAAGATCTGCATGCTGCCACGCAGGCGCTCGATGAGTTGGCCTAGGAGCTGCATGTTGCCACGCAGGTGCCCGCCCAGCTGGTTGGGCTGGCAGCCGCATGTGAACAGCGGTGGAAGCTTGGTCATCGGCGGGCCTGGCGGTGGCCCTGCTGGAGTCCTTGGTGAGGGCCTTGCCGGGTGGCCCGGCAAGGGTCTCGTCGTGTGGCCCGGCAAGGGTCTTGCCGTGGTGCGCTGTCGTCCCCGGCAAGGGCCTTGCCGGGGGTCTGGTGGCCTTCCTCGGCAAGGATCTTGCCGAGGGTCGTCGTCTTCTAATCCTCATCTAATCTTGAATATGTCTTCACAAAGATCTTCATGCCACCACAGAGGTGTCTTCCCGAGCTCTGGCCCCACGTGGATGATGGAGTTGGGGGCCGTGGGCTCAAGGGCGGCTCGCTCTGTTGGTGTGGGGCGAGCTGCCCTGGCAAGGGCCTTGCCGGGGCTGCTGAGGCCGCCCCGGCAAGGGTCTTGCCGGGGGAACCTGACTCGTCCCTATGCTCTTTGTGGTCTTGGCCTTGGCATTGCTCTGGCCATCTTGCGCTCTGGTCTTACCTTGGCTCACCTCCCTTGCTCTGCTTGGTGTGACCGTGGGCGCGGCTCTGACTGCCCGTGCACAGGTATAGGGGTACAAAAAGTGCACCCCTCTTTTTGTACACCGACAACCAGTTAAAGAAACAGGTTTATAACATACCTGTTGTGCCATTGGAGTTTCAATTCCATCCTTCAAATTTGAAAATAGTTGGTCTGAGTAAATACAGTGATGCAAGAGCAAAGGAGTATGAACCATAGCTACAGAACCTGACCTGAGAACAATTCTTCTTCTCCTTTAAGCATTGAGTTGGGATTCGGAGTGGTGGTCCTCGTGCTTTGGGCATCGCAGATCCCTTACTAACTGCTCCTGTTTGGGTGCTCTGAGGTGGAGACGGTGCTGTGTCAACTGGAAGTGGGTTACTATCTGCTGGGGTTGGGGTTAGAAGGGGTGTAGCTGGTTCTCTGTCCAACTGGGTAGGGGTACAGTCTGCGAGAGTCTGGGTTATGTGTGGTGGCGCTGGTTCTTGGGCAAGTAAAACCGTGGTTCTATCTGCATCAATTGGTAGCACTATCTTTTCTGAAGACCGTGTTGTTACTCCCTTAGATACTGCCATCACCCTCTCCAATTCAAATGGATGATAAACAAGAAAAGTAATTGAATGTACATACATTGTATGATAGACAGGTGCAATGGATAGTGGGGAATAAAAGAGGGCATGAAATAATTCACATTTATGTTGTCTAACCAAACAGGATAGCATGACACAATTTCACATATATGATGGCTAACTAAACAGGATAGCATGACACAATTTCACATTATGATGGCTAACTAAAAAAGATGGAAAGACATAGTTCAAAATATGATGATATGTAAACAGGATGACATGATATAACTATATAATGTGTTTATTAAATAGGTTGGCATGCCATAATTCACATACATGCCGCCTATGGAAACATGATAGCATGATATAATTCCCGGATAGAATGACATAATTCAAAATTTGATGACTGTAAACACTAAACCGGATGAGATGATATAACTATATGATGTCTTTATTAAATGGGTTGCCATGCCATAATTCAGATAGATGCTGTGTATGTAAACATGATGGCTTGATATAATTCAAATATATGATTTATATAGTAAGCAAGTAAGCAGATGGCAATCCATATATGATGTAAAAACGAAGCAATGCAAGACAACATGCATGACATGGGTAATATAACCCTGCCAAGTATGAGCATAGACCTCAGGGGGAAATAGGACTGGTCATCAGTCTCTGAATCCTCCTCTGAGGAGCTCTCTATATCCAGCAAGATGTCTGCTTCAGCAGGTAGCATTGTCTGCTCTGAATACCTTGTTTTCACTCCAGATACTTCCATCACCGCTTCAAATGGCTGATGCACAGGAAGAGTAGTTGAATATACAAACGTTGTCGACAAATGGAACATGTAATGCAAAAAAATGATAGCATGATATAATTCACATACATGATGATTGGCTCAACAGCATGCCATTGCATAATTCACATATATAATGCCTTTGCAACAAGATAGCATTGCATAATTCACATATATAATGTCTTGCAACAAGATGGCAATGCATAATTCACATATATGGTAATTAGACACTAAATAGGTAGCATTCATACAAAGCATGTCTAAACTAATCAAATGACATAGCAATGCAAGACACCATATGCACGATATGAGCAACATAACCCTGCCAAGTTAGAGCATACACCTCGCGGGGGGAGTAGGACTGGTCATCTGTCTCTGAATCCTCCTCTGAGGAGCTATCCGTAACCAGCGAGATATGCGCTTTGTCAGATAGCATAGTCTGCTCTGAAGACCTTGTTTTCACTCCAGAATTTTCCATCACCGTGTCAAATGGCTGATGCACACGAAGAGTAGTTGAATGTACTAACATTGTTGACAAATGTAATACGTAACGGAAAAAAAGGATGGCCTAATGTAATTCACATATAAGATGACTGGCTAAGCAGGATGGCATTGCAAAATTCACATATATGATGCCTGGCTAAACAAGATGGCGTTGCATAATTCACATAAATGATGAATAAACTAAACAGATGGCATTCACACAAAGCATGTCTAAACTAAGCAGTTGACATATTTGATGTATAAAGTAAGCAATGCAAGGCACCATACATATGATATAACCAACATCAGCATGCCAAGTTAGAGCGAAGACCTCAGGGGGTAAATAGGAGTGGTCTTCTCCTTCTAAATCCCCCTCGGAACAGATATCTTCCTCTCGATTACAATCCGAAATGGGTGGAGAGGGGGCTGCCTTTGTGCCTACCATGGAGCGACGTCTGCATGAAATTTTATTGCCACACAAGGCTCGTCTCTTTTGCTCTACATGTTCAGTTCCATTGTGTACAATAACTGACATGCATAGGAATAAAACATAGTGAGATTATGTAAGGAGTGCATGCAGAAATCCAGAGTGATGGTAGCAACATGTGGATAGACCGAAAACCAATGATAGCAGGCAGATAATGGCTTCAGTTAAAACATACAGATAATGGCTTCTTTACTGTTTGTTTCCCACCCAACATGAAACTCATAGTAGACACCAGAGATTAACCAGATAGTAGATAGATACTATTGATTGCGGCCCCGATATTTACCCCACAACCATTTAAAAACTCAAGTTTGACCATTAGTTTGGAGCTGAGTCTAATCGGTGAACATGACGATAAAGTAGCATGTAATATTAAGCGATGCATAACGTAAGAAGACACGAAAGAGTGCGACCTCTCTTGCGGACCCGTGTAGTCCTTGAGGTCATCTACTCGGTTGATGATGGTAATGCAGTTGTGATCTGCCGGCGGCGGGAAAGAAGATCTGAGGCGACGAAAGACAGTCTGGAGGTTGGATCCCTACTGTGCTAGACCCTTCTGTCGTTGGAGCAGCTGAGCTTGGGTGGACGATGGCGCAACAGGAGCGGGACAAACCACACCAGGTTTTCTTTGACAACTATTTTTAAGAGAAGTAATTCTGTAAGGGCTCGTTTGAATTGGAGGATTCTAACAACACAGGGATAGGAAATACACAGTAATAGGATAGGAATGCACGTGCAAAACTGAGAATTTAAAAACACAGGATTTCTGCCAATCTGGGTGTTTGGTTCACAAGAATTGGAAGATCACGGGATGCAAAGAAGCATGCTGAGATTAAGTCAAACCACAAGAAAATGTACGGTTATAATGCTATTATGCTACTATCTCTTAGTCTTGTCCTTCATGAATGGGAATTTGAAAAGGAGGACAAGTGGAAATTAAAATCCGTACGGTTTTTCTTTCAAGGAGACACTAAAGGAACAAATCCTACAGGTTTTCCTTTGCTCCATTCCTTTGAACCAAATGCATGAATAGTAGTACCATAGGAAACTTTCCAATTCCTATGTTTTTCCTTCACTTTTCCTTTCAAGCACTGGCGATTCTAGTAGGCAGGCTTGAGCAAGGAAAAGCTACACTCAAAAAATGCTTTTGTGCTACTTGCCTTCTTCTACTACTTTGGACCCAGGCCACTGCCGTACTAGCTCAACTCCCAGGCCCATCAACAAATGCGCAGATCAAACACGCAAAGATAAATAATGATGGCGTTCAAGAGAGTCCATCACGGATACCTAAGTTGCCTGGAACCTCACTGCTTGTCATATAGTAGGAGAAACTAATCGTATTTCACGTTACTTCGTGTGCTCAGTGGACAATATATATAACATGTAGAGTAAAAAAGAGATGCAACAAGTGTACAACCTCTTTGGCGAAGCCATGTCGATCTCAGCATGATTGGGTTGGTCGGTGAGGATGATCCGGCTGACTTGGCTGTCGGAGGAGGGGAAGAAGATCTTAGGCATCTTCAGATGGAGCCTGGGGTACTGCTCCGCTGTGATGGAGGGTTTCGTCGTTGGAGCAGCTCCGGTGAGTTGTACAACGCCAAGGCTGAAGCAGGACAGGAGAGACAACATTGTCGGCGTTCTGGGAACGGGGGTCCCCAAACTTGCCTGCCTGCGGCCCACGGCGTGGCTCTGCGTGTGGGCCCGTGCGGCCCATCTTCATCAACAAGGCGTTCAAGACCCTCGCGATGCGGCAAGCCTCGCGAGGCGGCCGACACAAGACCTCCTCAGGGGCGGCCTCGCCAGGTTGGCTCACGAGGAGCGGAGAGATCAAGGCAGGACCAACCTCACGAGGTTCTCGTGATGTGAGCCATGACGATCGAGATCAGGTGGGCGCCAGGCGGGCGCCAGTGCGCGTAGCGTCCTTCATTCCCCTTTGGTGCTAAGGAAGCAAGCGCGGGCGCGGAGTACCGAGGCATCAAGCAAAGGTTTCCATATCAGTGCAACAAGACCAAAACCAGCAGGACGGCAAGACGGAGGTCACCAAGGAGCCCAAGGCGGCGTCACCTCCAGAGCCTTTTGCAGGCGAAGACCGCTTTTGTGAGGATAAGCTGTACTAGCTGTCCCCTTTCAAATTGGTCATTGTTTGCTCCCTTCCCGCTCAATATTTGGGGAGAGGACCAGGGCCTATATAAGTAGAACTAGCCACCACCGTAGGGGGCATCTGATCAGAGAGAATCCTTTAGCCAACACTTAGCCACACACCTAGCACAAGAACACCTCGACCTCCGGAGGCTGTTCTTCCCCTTGTATTGTTCATCATCAGCCCAAGAGGCAATCCGCCACCACCACACTAGAGTAGGGTATTACACCACAATGGTGGTCCGAACCAGTATAAATCTTGTGTCTCTCATGTTGTGAGTTCGTCGGGTTCGTCCGCTGGATCTTAGCAAGCTAGGGCAGGATCGATAGGGAGAGAACTTCGTGCGCACCCCAGAGTTCGAACCTCAGAGGTTTTGCCGGAACTCGTGATCCGACATTTGGCGCGCCACATAGGGGTGCGCCGTTGCTTTCCTTCCGTCAATCTGCGCTCCGTCGCCGCCGCGCTCCGCCCGCATGGCAGGCGTCCCGCTCCCAGCTCCGGTGACAGGCACTCAGGACGGGGCCGGGGGGCTCCGAGCCCTAGCCCCCGCCTTGCGGCAGGTGCGATGGCCACCCAAGTTCAAGCCGGAGATGCCGCCGCGCTACGACGGCGTGGCGGACCCGTTAGCTTTCCTGCTGGCATATGAAGAGGCCGTCTTCAAGGCCGGAGGGGACGACAAGGTCATGGCCAACTGGCTTCCCATGGCCCTCGTTGGCAAGCCGCGTGCCTGGCTGCTCAACCTTCCCGGATCCACGGTGGCGTCTTGGGAGGAGCTGCGCGACCTCTTCACCGCGCGCTACGCGGCACCGGTGCACCACGCGGTCGCGGCCCTGCTAGGTGGCTCTCAAGCACCGCCTTCAGATCGCCACATCAGGCCGTACCTCCGCCAGATTGGTGCCGCCTCCAAGCGCTCGGGGGCTCCACCGGGTTGGGCCGCGCCCGAGGCAGAAGTCACCTTCGACTCAGAGGACCACCCCGTTACCACCGCCAGCTCGGGCATGCTCCCGATGCTCTACACGCCCACTATTTGCAACATGGCCGTTACCAAGAACCTCATCGACGGTGGTGAGTCTCAGGAGTTGGCGGCGGTGTCGCCGACTCCCTGGGGCAGATCCGCCTCCCTGTCACCTTCAGCACGCGCGACAACTACCGCACCGAGCTGGTCCACTTCGACATCGCCCACACCAGCCTCCCGTACAATGCCATCCTCGGGTACCCAGCTTTGGCCCAGTTCATGGCAGCGACCCATCTGGCCTACAACCTCATGAAGATGCCTGGAAGCAAAGGCGTCCTCACCATTAAGGGGGACGCCAAGGAGGCCTTGACGGCGCTTAAGCTCGCCCTCAAAATCACCGCGGCGGCGCAGCCCGCCAGTGCGGGCACCCCCGAGGCCAAGGGAGCCGCACCAACCAAGAAGAAGCAGTTGTTCACCCAAGACAAGGCGGAAACCAAACAAGTGCCGGTCGTCGAGGACGGAACCTCAGGAGCCACCTTTACCATAGGTGCCGGCCTTGATCCAAGCCAAGAGGAAGCATTGGTGAAGTTCTTGCGCGCAAACAAGGAAATATTCGCATGGGAATCCAATCAGCTGGTGGGGGTCCCGAGAGAGGTGATTCAGCATCACTTAAGGGTGTGCCCCGACGTACGCCCTATGAAGCAGCGAGCGAGGCAGCAGTCCGCGGAGAAGCAGGCCTTCATCGTCCAAGAAACCCACAAGTTAGAGGCGGCGGGTACCATTCGCGAGGTTCGGTACCCCGAATGGCTGGCAAACCCCATCATTGTGCTGAAGAAGGGCGGGAAAGAGCAAATGTGCGTCGACTTCACCAACCTCAACAAGGCCTGGCCCCAAGATCGGTTCCCACTCCTGCGCATCGACCAGATCGTCGACTCCACCGCCGAGTGCGACCTACTGTGCTTCTTGGACGCGTTTTCAGGATATCACCAAATCAATATGGCGGTACAAGATATAGAGAAGACAGCCTTCCTGACCCTGTGCGGGGTGTACTGCTACACCTGCATGCCCTTCGGACTGTGCAACGCGGGTGCAACCTTCCAACGGTTGATGCACATTGCCTTAGGGCGGCAGCTTGGGAGAAACACAGAGGCCTACGTCGACGACATTGTGGTGAAGTCTCGGGAGGCAAGAACCTTGATCCAAGACCTGGAGGAGACCTTCGCGAGCCTACGCTAGGTGAACTTGCGACTTAACCCAGAGAAGTGTGTGTTCGGTGTCCCTTCTGGCAAGCTGCTGGGTTTCCTCGTGTCTCACGGAGGGATCGAGGCGAACCCAGAGAAGATCAAGGCCATCGAGGACATGAGCCCACCGCAGACCCTCAAGGAAATGCAAAAGCTGGCTGGTCGGGTAACTGCATTGGGGCGCTTCATCTCCAAGCTGGGAGAGCTCGCTCTACCCTTCTTCAAGCTGATGAAGAGGAATGGACCATTCGAGTGGACCCTGGAGGCCGATCGAGCTTTTCAAGACCTCAAGAGATACCTGACCAGGCCACCAGTAATGGTGGCGCCACGACCTCTCGAGCCTCTAGTACTCTACCTTGCTGCCACCCCGTACTCTACCAGCGCGACGCTGGTGGCGGTTCGGGAAGAGCACCAAGCCAAGGGCGCGTCGCACCAAGCTACGCCACCAGCCAGGGTGGCGCAAGATCAAGAAGGCGCAGCAAGAGCCGTAGCAGCGTCAACAGAAGGCCAAGCTCGGCAGGACGGCGTTGTCGAGATTCCCGCAAGCGATTAGGCGTCGAGGGTCCCACCTCCTCAGGAGGCGCCCCAACTTCCGCAAGATGCGAGCCCCACCAACGCGCCAGCCCTCGTCAAGCACCCGGTGTACTTCGTCAGCACGATGTTGCGGGACGCGAGGGCACGATATCCCATGCCTCAGAAGCTCCTGCTCGCGCTCTTGGTGGCCTCGCGCAAGTTGCGGCACTACTTCCAGGGGCACCCCATCAAGGCCGTCTCATCCTACCCATTGGAGAGAGTGCTCAGGAGCCCCAACTCTGTTGGAAGGGTCGCTGAGTGGAACATCAAGCTGCAGGCGTTCCAGTTGGAGTTCAGCACTACCAGGGTCATTAAGGGAGCTGCACTCGCTGATTTTGTGGCGGCGTGGACGGATGCCCTGACGCTTGAAGAGGGCGAAGACCGGTCCACCTCGCCGGGGAGTGAGGCGCCAGACGGCTGGGTCATGTATTTTGATGACGCCTTCGCGCACCAGGGCGCGGGGCTGGAGCAGTACTCATCTCACCCACTCAGGACAAGCTCTACTACGCTGTGCAGCTCTGCTTTCAGCAGGGCGAAAAGGTCTCCAACAACATTGCTGAATACGAAGGCCTCATAGCTGGCCTGAAGGCTGCGGCAGCTCTGGGGGTGAAGCGCCTCACTGTTAGGGGTGACTCGCAGCTCCTCGTCAATTTCTCCAATAAGGTATACAAGCCGAAGGACGAGCACATGGAGGCGTACCTCGCGGAGGTGCGCAAGATGGAGAGGCAGTTCCTGGGCCTGGAGTTGCAGCACGTGCCCCGTGGCACCAACAAAGAAGCTGACGGCATCACCAGAAGGGTGTCCAAGCGGCAGCCCCAAGAGCCTGGCGTCTTCGAGGAGCGGCTCTTCAAGCCATCAGCGATGCCACTGAGGGAGTCCCGGACTAAGGGGTCCTCGGGCGTCCGGCCTATTATCCATTGGGCTGGACTGATGGGCCATGAAGACATGAAGGCCGAATACTATACCAGTGTCCAGATTGGACTCTCCTTGGTGTGGAAGGCAAGCTGGGCGACCGATCATGAAGATTCCTTATTATGTAACCGAATCCATAGATCTCTCTGGTGTCTATATAAATCGGAGAGGGTAGTATGGATAGGGACAGATTCATTACCATATTGTCATAGGCTAGACTTCTAGGGTTTAGCCATTACGATCTCATGGTAGATCAACTCTTGTAACACATATATTCATCAAGATCAATCAAGCAGGAAGTAGGATGTTACCTCCATAGAGAGGGTCCGAACCTAGGTAAACATTGTGTCCCCTGTCTCATGTTACCATCGATCCTAGACGCACAGTTCGGGACCCCCTACCCGAGATCCGCCGGTTTTGACACCGACATTGGCGCTTTCACTGAGAGTTCCGTTGTGCTGTCGACAAAAGGTTTTGATGGCCCCTTCAACCATCAACAATGACGCCGTCCAAGGAAGAACCTTCTCCCCCGGACAGATTTTTGTGTTCGGCAGCCTCGTACTGCGGGCCAACTCGCTTGGCCGTTTGGAGCAGATCGAAAGCCACACGCCTGGCCACCAGGTCAGATTTGGAAGCGTCAACTACGTCGCGGACACCCGTGGAGACTCGATCTCCAATGGGTTTGAAGCCGCAACAACCGCTCCCCCTGTCCCTACAAACAGGACTTGCATCCGATGTTGGACTATATCCAGGAGTTGGATCCTGTTACTATGGCGGCCCTAGAGCTGGAGTGGATCTTGCCCTCCGAAGCCGCAAAGTCCACGGCGCTGGAGCCGCACACGGATTTGTCATCCTGTGATGTTGGCATCAACGGAACCCCGGACTCGTTTCCGGCTATGCGTTCCGGATCATGTACGCCTGCGGACACCGAGCTAGATCGGTTGTCTACTTTTGGATTTAGTGCCGCAGACATCTTCCTGCGTTCACCGTTGGGTGACGTACTAAACTCCTTAAAAAACTTGTCCTTGAAAAAGGATGCACAGTCGGACTATATTCGGTTTGAGCTAGAGGCGGACGACGAGGAATTTTGCTTCCCACCCGCCACCCACTTCATAGCCACCGTCGATGACTTAACCAACGTGCTCGACTATGGCTCGGAAGACATCGACGGTATGGATGACGATGATGACAAGGAGCACGGCCAAGACCCGCCATTCACTGGACGTTGGACGGCCACTTCTTCATACGACGTGTACATGGTCGATACACCCAAAGGATCTGGCCACGATAAAGAAGAGCCAGATGCAAATAAATCATCTGAGACGCAGTCCAAGCGCCGATGCTCTAAACGTCGTTCTAAGCCTCGTCGCTCAAAGGACGGCAACGCTGGAACCGGAGAAAATAGTACTCTGGCGACGCCGAAAACAATGAAGACCCTGTCGGAGCCACATCCGAACAGGAAGAACATGACAATGCGCAAGGCAATCTTGACGAACAGACCATAGAAGATGATTCGGGGGACGAGAGTTACCGTCCACCCCCTGAAGAGGAGACAAGCCTCGGCAACGAAGATTTCATCATGCTAGAGGACCCTCTGGAGCAGGAGCGCTTTAAGCTTCGGCTCATAGCCACTGCGAGGAGCCTAAAAAAGAAACAGCAGCAGCTTCAGGCCGAACAAGACCTGCTCGCCGATAGATGGACCGACATCCTAACCGCCGAAGAATACGGCCTCAAGCGCCCAGCCAAGAGCTACCCAAAACGCAGACTGCTACCTCAATTAAACGAGGAGGCCCCGGAGCACATATCTCCCCCACGTACTACGGAACGGCCGCCCCGCAGTCGGGACAAAGCGGCAATCCAGGCCGAACAGCAGCCTGCCCCACCGCCCCGCAGGAGCAAAGACAAAACAACTCGAGATGACACGTACGACCTCCGACAGACCCTGGACAGTCGAGTAGGACACACAAGATCGATCTACGGATCGCGAGGGCATGTTTCGAGGCATAACAGGGACTTATTCGGGCGTGAAAAAACTAACCACGCCCAAGACGAACTCCGTAGATGGACCCCATCAGAGCTACGTCGCGACGCGGCCCGGTATAGAGGCGCCGCACACCCCCTGTGCTTCACGGATGAAGTACTGGATCATGAATTCCCCGAGGGGTTCAAACCCGTCAATATCGAATCATATGACGGCACAACCGATCCCGCAGTATGGATCGAAGATTTCATTCTCCATATCCATATGGCTCGAGGAGATGATCTCCACGCCATTAAATACCTCCCACTAAAAATCAAAGGGCCAGCTCGACACTGGCTAAATAGTCTGCCTGAAGCCTCCATCGGCAGCTGGGAGGACTTGGAAGAAGCTTTCCTCGAAAACTTCCATGGAACTTATGTCCGGCCGCCAGACACCGATGACTTAAGCCATATAGTTCAACAGCCCGGAGAATCAGCTCGAAAATTCTGGACTAGGTTCCTAACCAAAAAGAACCAGATCGTTGACTGTCCAGATGCCGAGGCCTTAGCAGCCTTTAAACACAGCATCCGTGATGAATGGCTAGCGCGCCACCTCGGCCAGGAAAAGCCAAGATCCATGGCAGCCCTTACGGCACTTATGACCCGCTTTTGTGCAGGAGTAGATAGTTGGCTGGCATGCAGCACAAGCACAATCAACGAAAAAAGCCCCTCTGAGGCCAAAAACAGCACCGGCGAACTTCGGCGCAACAAACACAAACGCTGAGGCAATAGCGACACCACAATTCACACCGGATTCATTGGCTCCAAGTCCGGCCAGCGAAAGAAGGCCTATAAAAGAAGCAGTGGAGGACCATCCAGCTTGGACCGCATACTCGATCGCTCTTGCCAGATACATGGCACCCCAGACAAACCAGCTAACCACACCAACAGAAACTGCCGGGTCTTTAAAGAAGCCAGCAAGGATAACAGCAGGAACAAAGAAGGGGAATCACAGAGCGAGGGCAACGACGAGGAGCCCCGACAGCCGAACACCGGAGGACAAAAGAAATTTCCTCCTCAAGCCAAAACGGTGAACATGATATACGCTACACACATCCCCAAAAGGGAGCGCAAGCGCGCACTTAAGCACATTTATGCCCTAGAGCCAGTCGCCCCAAAATTTAATCCCTGGTCTTCATTCCCGGTCACCTTTGACCGCCGAGATCATCCAACCAGCATCCGCCACGGCGGTTCAGCCGCACTAGTCCTTGACTCAACCATCGACGGATTCCACCTAACACGAGTCCTAATGGACGATGGTAGCAGCCTTAATCTGCTCTATCAGGACACATTCCGGAAGATGGGCATCAACCCCTCACGAATCAAACCAACAAAGACTACCTTTAAAGGAGTCATACCAGGCGCAGAGGCCCGCTGTACGGGCTCAGTCACGCTGGAAGTAGTCTTCGGCTCTCCGGACAACTTCCGAAGCGAAGAGTTAGTCTTCGACATCGTCCCTTTCCACAGCGGCTATCACGCACTGCTCGGGCGAACAGCGTTCGCAAGATACAACGCAGTGCCACACTACGTTTATCTAAAGCTTAAGATGCCCGGTCCACGTGGCGTCATTACAGTCAATGGCAATACGGAACGCTCCCTCCAAACAGAGGAGCACACTGCCGCCCTTGCAGCAGAGGTACAGCATGGCCTTCTCAAGCAGCGGCGTAGTGCGGTTGCCGAGCCCTCGGACATCGTCAAAATATTCAGAGCTACACTGCAGCACGACAGCACCGCTCGTCATGAGCTCGATTAGCAATTCAGCTTCCGTCCCATCCCTGATGAAGCACTAACATTCGCACCACGCGTACATAATTGCACACTAAAAACCCCATGGGTGCTAGCGATGGCACAGTTGACTCGCGATCCAGAGTCCGGCTTTATAGACCCTGGGATCCACGGGTTCTGGCTTTTTCTTTTCTTTTTTTACGGGTTTTCTTCTCTTTTCTAGGACCACATGGATGGCCCACTTGCAGAATACACCAACGGAGGCAAGGAGCTTTGGCGTATAGAGGGAACCCATAGGTGATCTCTAGTAAAAAGGTTATCATACTTGTTTTATATACCCACACGCAGCTCACCCCTGGTTATGGCAAGAAAAATAGCCTTACGCGCTTATTGCTCTACTTGTACAAAAGTATGCCTAGACCTACTAGTTACACTCAAAAGGTGAATAAATAATGGCGTCAGCACATTACTTCGTTCTTTTCATTTCCTCACCTCAGTATCTATTACTAATTACACACGTATACTATGGTACGTGTCACCAAGCCAGGGGCTTCATTATACCCCGCTTCATGGCAATTAAAGTCCGAACACTTTAATAGTATAGTTCGGCACCCTGAACTTATAGCATTATATGCATTGGCTCCGAATCATGTCTTTGGTCAATAGTTGGGTTGCCCGGCTCCTGTGCTTACTACCTTACGTTCCGCTATATCGGCTAGGGTAGTAAAGGGAGAACTACTGCGATCGTGTCCCGGTTCTTCCGGATGAGCACCTCAGTAGAGAAAGCCAAGAACTGACTGTCATGATGCGGCGAGAGCTAGTCAGCTGTTCGAGAGGTCCCAAATCATTGGAGATTTTTCCCGCTTCTTGCGAAGAATCGGTTCATCCGATCAGGCGTGTATAGTGCCCCTACTTCGGCCTTCCGCATACAAGGGGCTTCGCCAACTTCCTTTATTATCATACTCCTATGGCCAAGTGAGGGCTGTAAAGGCCACATAGTATGATTATCTTGTTCGTTGCGCTAAACACCTCCTTTAAGGACCAGAAGTTGGAGTAAAGAGTGTTTAGATTTATCCCGAACACCCCCGTATCATATACGTGGGGGCAGAAGCCGACGACTGGTTAACCCTCAGATTTAATAAACGACCGCACAGGAGATAAAAGCTTAATCATTACTAATTACATTAAATAACATCATTGTTCGATAAATACTGGCCAAGATAATACAAATGTTCTCACGGGAAAATGATATCCTTTGAACATTGTTCGGCCACAAGACAGGACCCCTCCAGGACAGCATCAAAGTAATGCTCGGGTCGACGGTGCTCCTTGCCCTCCGGCGGTCCTTCGGCCATCAGCTTCTTGGCATCCAGCTTTGCCCAATGCATACGCGGGCAAAGGCCATACGCGCACCTTCAATACAGATCGACCGCTTCATGGCTTCAAGCCGTGGATAGGCATCCACAATCCGCTGCACAAGTCCGAAGTAGCTGCTTGGTACAGGATTGGCAGGCCACAGTCGGACTATCAAGTCCTTCATGGCTAATTCTGCTAGCCTGTGCAGCTCGACCAACTGCTTTAGCTGGTCGACGAAGGGTACCAGATGTTCGGACCCTAGATATTGGGAACAGAGCAGCTTCTCCCTTGTCATACCTTCTTTAGCCTTTTAGTGCTCGACCGCATCCGAGACACTCTGCGGCAGATTCATAAACGATCCAGGAAAAGCCAAATTCGGATAAGTGTATTGAATGCTTATCCCAAACATTTCGTTTACATGGTGAAAAGATTACTTGCCGCAATCTCCTTGACCGCTTGAATTTCCTGGAGGGCGCCCTGGGCTTCGGCCCGCGCATCCTACGCGCTTTGACGGGCCTTCACCAGTTCGGACCCTCGCGCCTTATATTCGCGCTCCAGGGACTCAAACCTCCGGACCGCGTCCTGCAGCTCTTGCTGCACCTCACCAACCCGGGCCTCGTGCTTCTCGCGCATAGTGACTTCCTTGGCCGTTTTCTTCTGGGCCTCGGCCAACGCCTTCTTGAGGGCTGCCACCTCGGCCGTGGCCCCTGATAAAGTTCATGACAACTTAGTCCGGACCGGCTCTTCATTTTTTCTTAACATACATCGGCAGGTTACTGTATACCTTGGCTATCCTCCAGCTGCTTCTTCGCTTGACCGAGCTCTTCCTCGGCCCGCTCCAGTTTCTACCTCAGTCCGGAGACTTCCGCAGCGTGAGTGGTGGCAGCCTGCAGCGACGCCTGTTTATTCACATAAACGATTTATGTTAGACTCCTGCGATTTTTGATCCTTTGTCCGGTTTTTCTTTCAAACACCGAACAGAGCATCAGGGGCTACTGTCTATGTTACAATATTTTCATTACCTCAAAGCCTGTTAAAAGGCTAGTGCAGGCCTCGGTCAGCCCGCTTTTTGCGGACTGAATCTTTTCAACCACCACGCCCATGAGGGCGCGGTGCTCGTCCACAATGGAGGTGCCTTGCAGTGCTCCTAGCAGACTATCCGATGCCTCTGGATAGACGGAGGTCACCGGCGGAACAGGCATGCTTCCTCCTTTTGGAGACGTCCGTTCATTAGAATCCGGATGGGGGCCGTATGAAAACTGGTCCCCGTCTCTAGTTCCTGTGGGAGCCTTCTCCCCCACGTGTCCGTCGTTCCGGGCTTCGTCCTGGGATGCCACCGAGACAAATTCTGGAACCTCCCCCTGGTCGGGGAGGGGCCTTCAGGACTCCATCTCGTCATCACCCTTGGGCGAGACAGAGTGTGTGGGTGGCGGAGACCTGCTGGCCATCTCCGTGGAGTCCAGCAAATCCTCTGAAGAAGATCCCAGGGAACCGTCGTGGGCCGGACTGGAATGGCATAATCCGGACATATCAATATTAAGGGAAAACAAACTAGGATTCTTACAAAGCTCGTTTACTTACAAGGCGGCCCGAGGTTTGGCCCGAGGTGTCCTCTCTGGGCTGATGCTGGCGTCCAATGCGGAGTTATCCGCAAAGGAGCCCTTCCCCCTCTTGGGTGCCTCCGCCTCCAAATCTGTGGAGGCTTCCCTTTTCCTCCTTCCCCCCTTTGGGGGGGAGCCGCTTCCTTCCCCGTCGCCATCTCTGGCGGCGGAGTGGTCTGTCTCGTCGTCAGACGAAATAACCAAAGCGCCCCACCGTCGAAGACCGCTCCTGGCCCCCTTGGTCGTAGCTTTGGTCTTCTTCTCCGGCATGTCATAAGGCGCCGGAAACAACATCTGGGTCAAGAGAGGGGTTTCTTCGTCTTCGGGCAGTGGCGCCGGACAGTTTATCTGGTCCGCTACGGTGACCCAGTCCTAGGGAAAAAGGAACAATCGATAAAGAGCTTAGTCTCCTTCCTCTGAATATGCCCGTGAAAGGCTATGCCTTAAAAACATAAAAGAACATACCAAATTGGCCTGGCATGTTGAGCTGAGCCCGCGATCCTTGGTCGTGGGCGGGGGTGTCTCGCTGGCCTTGAAAAGCACTTTCCAGTCATCTTCGTGCGTAGTGCCGAAGAGCTTTAATAGTGTCTGGTGCTTGGCCGGGTCGAATTCCCACAAGTTGCAGGTCCAGTGTGGACATGGGAGGATCCGGCGAATGAGCATAACCTGAATCACGTCAACAAGCTTGATGTTCCTATTTATCATATTCTGGATGCACGTCTCGAGACCAGTAGTCTCGTCCTGAGATCCCCAGGTCAGGCCCTTCTCTTGCCAGGGCATAAGGTGCATCGGGACTCCAGATCGGAATTCGGGGGCTGCCGCCCACTTGGTGTCGCGCGGCTCGGTGATGTAGAACCACCCCGACTGCCACCCTTTCACTGTCTCTGCGAAGGAGCCCTCAAGCCAGGTGACATTAGGCATCTTGCCCACCATGGCGCCTCCGCACTCGGCCTGTTGGCCGCGCACCACCTTCGGCTTCACATTGAATGTCTTCAGCCATAAGCCGAAGTGAGGTGGGATGCGGAGGAAGGCTTCGCAAAAGATTAGGAAAGCAGAGATATTGAGGATAAAGTTGGGGGCGAGGTCATGGAAGTCCAGTCCGTAGTAGAACATCAATCCACTTACAAATGGATGGAGAGGGAATCCTAACCCACGGGCGAAGTGCGCAAGAAACACCACCCTCTCTTGAGGCTTGGGGGTAGGTATGATCTCTCCCTCGGTGGGGAGTCGATGAGCGATCCCCTCGGCCAGGTATCCGGCCTCGCGAAGCTTCTTGATATCTTTCTTCTTCACGGAGGAGGCCACCTACTTGCCTCCAGCTCCGGATCCGGACATGGTCGAATGCTTTTTGGAAAAGGAGGAAGATGATAGCTTGGACGCGGGAGCTCGGGGGCGGAAGGATGGAGAGAAGAAGAGAAAGAAGGCGTGGGTGAGGAAGGGGAGTCCTTATCCCCTTATAAAGGCCGTGAATATCAACCGCCTCCCCACTAGCCATAAAATGTACCTGTTCCCAAGGGTTGTGAGAACGGCACGGTGGGGTTGCCCACGACTGCATTGATGAGAATCCCGTGATAAAGGGACACGACCTCTGCTTTGACAAGACGTGCCAGTAACAACTGCATCTCGAAACGTGGGATGGCAGATTAAAAATGGTTCAAAACTATGACCGGACGGGCATGATGTCACGTTACAAGAGGGCTGTCAGCGGATGGAATTCGTGTAAAAATATGTATATTCTCTTTGCGGTTGTGTATGGTGTATAACAGGTCCGGATACAGTCGTTGCATCTGAAGACTATCTTGGAGTTCGGAAAAAGGGGAACCCGCCTTGCAATGCCGAAGACAATCTGCGCGCCGGACTCCTCGTCATTGAAGCCAGGTTCAGGGGCTACTGAGGGAGTCCCGGACTAAGGGGTCCACGGGCGTCCGGCCTATTATCCATTGGGCCGGACTGATGGGCCATGAAGACATGAAGGCCGAATACTATACCAGTGTCCGGATTTGACTCTCCTTGGCGTGGAAGGCAAGCTAGGCGACCGATCATGAAGATTCCTTATTATGTAGCCGACTCCATGTAACCCTAGATCTCTCCGGTGTCTATATAAACTGGAGAGGGTAGTCCGGATAGGGACAGATTCATTACCATATTCTCATAGGCTAGACTTCTAGGGTTTAGCCATTACGATCTCGTGGTAGATCAACTCTTGTAACACATATATTCATCAAGATCAATCAAGCAAGAAGTAGGATGTTACCTCCATAGAGAGGGTCCGAACCTGGGTAAACATTGTGTCCCCGACTCCTGTTACCATCGATCCTAGACGCACAGTTCGGGACCCCCTACCCGAGATCTGCCAGTTTTGACACCGACACCCACCACTTTCAAGAACAGCTCAGCCTCGGGAGGAGCTCCCGCAGCCGCCTGCCACAGGAGCCCCAGCCTGTGGCCCGACCTCGGAAGCGCGCCTGCTCTTGGCACTCGAGCCCCAAGAAGGTTGCTGGACCAAGGAATTCAAGGAATACCTGATGCAAGGGGCAGTACCGGAGAAGGAGGAGGATGCGGAGCACGTAGCCCGGCAAGCCACGGCGTACTGCATCCGGGACGGTAAGTTGTACAAGAGGCGACCAAATGACGTTTCACTGCGTTGCATCTCAAGGGATCAGGGGAAGGAGTTGCTGTCTGACATACACGGGGGGGACTGTGGGCATCACTCATCGTCGCGGACCCTCATCGGTAAGGCGTTCCGCAGGGGATTCTACTAGCCCACGGCGCTCAACGACGCGGCCGAGCTGGTGAAGTCTTGTGAAGCTTGTCAGTTCCACGCCAAGCAGATCCATCAGCCAGCTCAAGGCCTCCAGACCATCCCACTCACATGGCCGTTCGCAGTCTGGGGGCTGGATATCTTGGGCCCGTTCCCTCGAGCGCATGGGGGATACCGCTACCTCTACGTTGCCATTGACAAGTTCACCAAGTGGGTGGAGGTGGAAGCCGTCCGCACGATCCCAGCTGGTTCCGCGGTCAAGTTCATCAAGGGTCTCGTGAGCCATTTCGGGGTCCCCAGCCGCATCATCACTGATAACGGCCCGTAGTTCACCAGTAATCTCATCAAAACATACTGTGCTAACCTTGGAACACAGATCTGCTACGCTTCGGTGGCGCACCCCAGGAGCAATGGTCAGGCCGAACGTGCCAACGCGGAGGTCCTGAGGGGCCTCAGGACCAGGACGTTCAAGAAGAAGCTGGAGGCCTGTGGCAGGGGCTGGTACGACGAGCTCCAGTCCGTGTTGTGGTCCATCCGCACCACCGCCACCAAGCCAACGGGCGAGACCCCGTTCTTCCTCGTTTACGGGGCAGAAGCAGTGCTCCCTCACGAGGTCAAGCATCGCTTCGCACGGGTCCTGGCGTTTGATGAAATGCACCAGGACGCCACGCGGGCGATGGATCTCATGCTAGGGGAGGAATGCCGCCACGAAGCCGCACTACGGGCAGCAAGGTATCAGCAAGCACTGTGGCGATACCACAGCCGCAGCATCCGCTCCAGGACGCTCGAGGCGGGCAACCTCGTCCTGAGGCGGGTCCTCTCCAGGGAGGGGTTGCACAAGCTCTCAACCATGTGGGAGGGCCTGTTCAGGGTCGTCCATGTTCTAGGCCTGGTGCCGTGCGCCTGGAAACACAGGACGGGGTGCCCATCCAGAACGCCTGGAACATCCAGCACCTCCGGAAGTTCTACCCATGAAGCAAGGCCCAGAGCCTGTGAAGCAAGTCCGAGTGCCTATGAAGAAGTCCCGGTGCCTGTGAAGATTGCCGCCCATGACACTCTCACGTAATAATGAGTGGGGATGTACACGCCCCAGAGTCTCAGGAGTGCCGCCCTCGGGCCTCGGGGGCTCCCTCCCACGTCTTAGTGGCAGCACTTAGCTCCGCGCTGGTGAGAAGACTTGAAGACTAGACTAGGTGCCGGACGCGGCTTTTCATTTGCTTTCCCTAGTTGGCTTGCCTTCTTTTAATCGAAGTTTGCTTCTGGTGTTCCTCTGTGACTTGGTTCCATCGCCTCTCGTCGCTTTTTCCGACTCTGGTTAACTTGTGTTCTCTTTCTCGCATGCCTCGCGAGGGGGGCTGGGCAGGCGCCCTCGCGAGCGTTTTCCCTTCTCTCTGCCTTCCGACTGCTTTCTCGCGAGGCGACCTCGCTCGAGCTCACAAGTTGGCGCATCTCTCCTAATCCGTGCCCCTCGGGTACCGCGATATGCATGAAGTGCTGGGTCATAGCTTGGGTGAACGATAAGCCTCCTAGCGAGCTCCCTAACGATTTTTTTGCAGTTCCTGAGCGACCGTTGAGTCAGGACGGGCGCGAAGAAACAAGTACCTCGTGAGGAGGAGGCTACCTCGAACGCGCAAAGCTAAGTTATCTCTGCACAACATAACTACACAGCACGGAAGCAGCAAACATAGCATAATGATTAAGGAATCATAGTTCGATACACGCCCCTCCGGGCCCACACTGGTTTCATTTTGATGCAGGAAGGAAAGGAAGAACAAAACAAAAGCGGCGCTTGCCCCTGCAGCGGTCCACGGGGGCAGGCCCTTGGCGACGTCCCGAGCTCAGCCGGACCCCTCCTCGCGCTTCACGGAGGCACGGCGACGAGACGACCCGCCGCCACCTTCGAAGTTGGCATGGCGGCGTGGAGGCTGGTCGTAGCCACCACTGCTGGAGCCGTCGACAGAAGAAGAGCCGCTATAGCTGGGCGAGATGCGGTCGGCACCAAGGGCGGGTTCGCCCTCCTCTTTGTCTCGACCATCGCCAAGGCCAAGCACCTCCTCGCCGTCGTTCACCTCGGGGCAGCACCCGGCGCGACGACCATCTTCGCCAAACACCCTCACGTAGAGGGTCGCGTCACCGTCGTACTTGAAGTGGAGGGTGCATCGCCTGCCCAGGCCGCGCGCGCGGGCGAACGTCTGCCAACTGCGGGCCAGCGCTATGTTGCCCGCGACAGAGACCTCGACCACAACCCAAGAAGCCCTGCTGCAGCAACCATCCGCCTGCAGCCAGAGCCCACCAAGACCAGAGGCTGGTAGCTCGTCGGCAAAGAAGCGCGAAAGCTGAAGCCAGTTGCCGGCCAGATCCTCCAACCAGACAACGAACTCCGGCAACACCTCCGCCGAATGAAAGCGCGGCCGGGGAGGCCGTGCAACCATGGCACGTCTCCTTTCGTCAACGGGGCTACCACGGCCGAGGTGGCCTCGGCCACGCGCAGCGGCGCCCCCCGAGGAACGAGGGGCCGCAGCAGGAGTCGCGGCATGCTTGCGCGGAGGGCCACGTCCACGCTTGGGTGCCGGGGAGCTGGGACCCTCGCGAGGGGCCTTCCCCTTCTCTGCGGCAGAGAACCTCTTCGGCGGCGCTATTGGTGTCGCTGCTAGCGGTGGAGCAAGGAGGAAGAAGCAAGCAGATGGGAAGAGATGGGCGACGGGGGCTCTGCCCCCCTTCCCATTTATAGCAGGAGAAGGCCAACCAGCGCCTCCCACGATCAGAGGTAATGATGGTTTTCCCTTGCATGTCGCAGGGACTTGTCAAGTCAGGCAGTTGCCGAGGCATCATGGGGAAGCGGAGACGCCCACGTCCAATCAAACCGCCACGCGTCGACCAAGGCTGCAGGCTTTTGGGGCCCGCGGTGCTCCGCGCTTGACCTTTGGCTTCGCCTCGAAGCCAAGCCCGAGCACGCCTTGGGCCTGGTGGCTACTGTCGGCGTTCTGGGAATGGGGGTCCCTAGACTTGCCTGCCTGCAGCCCACGGTGTGGCTCTGCGTGTGGGCCCGTGCGGCCCATCTTCATCAACGAGGCGTTCAAGACCCTCGCGAGGGGCCAAGCCTCGTGAGGCGATCGACACAAGACTTCCTCAGGGGCGGCCTCGCCAGGTTGGCTCACGAGGAGCAGAGAGATCAAGGCAGGACCAACCTCGCGAGGTTCTCGTGACATGAGCCATGACGATCGAGATCAGGCGGGCGCCAGCGCGCAGCGTCCTTGTTTCCCCTTTGGTGCTAAGGAAGCAAGCGCGGGCGTGGAGTACCGAGGCATCAAGCAAAGGTTTCCATATCAGTGCAACAAGACCAAGACCAGCAGGACGGCAAGGTGGAGGTCACCATGGAGCCCAAGGCGGCGTCACCTCCAGAGCCTTTTGCAGGCGAAGACCGCTTTTGTGAGGATAAGTTGTACTAGCTGTCCCCTTTCAAATTGGCCATTGTTGGCTCCCTTCCTGCTCAATATTTGGGGAGAGGACCAGGGCCTATATAAGTAGAACTAGCCACCACCGTAGGGGGCATCTGATCGGAGAGAATCCAATCTTTAGCCAACACTTAGTCACACACCGAGCACAAGAACTCCGGAGGCTGTTCTTCCCCTTGTATTTTTCATCATCAGCCCAAGAGGCAATCTGCCACCACCACACTGGAGTAGGGTATTACACCACAATGGTGGCCCAAACTAGTATAAATCTTGTGTCTCTCGTGTTGTGAGTTCATCGGGTTCGTCCGCTAGATCTTAGCAAGCTAGGGCGTGGATCGATAGGGAGAGAACTTCGTGCGCACCCCAGAGTTCGAACCTCAAGGGTTTTGCCGGAACCCGTCATCCGACAAACGTTAACCTGAGTGGAATTCTAATAGCATATCCAATAGATGACGTAAAATACATAACCACAAAGTGCTAGATGTAAAATACATCAGCCGCTCATCTCTGAACTTAACTGTCGAAACTTTATTTAACTATCGAAACTGAACTTAACTGTCGAAACTGAATTTTGCTGTCGAAACTGAATTTTACTGTCGAAACTTAATTTTACTGTCGAAACTGAATGCACTAGCTAGTAGCAGAAAAGCAGTAGTAGCAGCAGCAGCGCGTGCGAGAGCCGGTCGACTGAATTTTTCATCTCTGGTTAGTCGATTTTCCAGACGTTGGATACGAAATCAAGGACCTGCAGTTTAACTTCAACCTCCACCCCCTGAGCCGCCAGCCACCACCGACCAAACCGCCGCCCTCCACCACCCGCAACCGGCGGTGCGCCGCCCCGCCCGCCCCAAAACCACTCCCCACCGCCTGTCCGCCGCCGCCCCGACCATCCCTCTAGCCCCCCCCCCCCCCCCCCCGTGCCGGGCTTTTTCTCCGGCATTCCCCACGCCACCGCCCCACCACCGCCGGCGACCACCGTCCCCACCCTGAACCCTAAGATAGATAGTGGGGTACCTCTCCGGTGAGCCCCCCTCCCCACTACAGCTGGTTCTTCCTTAACTCCGGCGAGCCCCCCACCCCCTGAAAATCGACTGACCCAAAAGTCGATTCAGTCGACTGAAGTGTAGCTAAATCGGAGCAGCATCGCAAGCAACAACAAGAGTGAGAGTAGCAGCACGAGCAAGAGCAAGAGCAATAGCAAGAGCAGACCAAGCAGGGGACCGAGAGCAAGAGCAGAGCAGCAGCGCGAGCGAGAGCTAAAGCAGCAGCAGCTCCTACTAATGTGGACGTCGCTGCCGAGGGAGCGACACCATGGAGGAAGTGGCCGGCGACGCCACCGTGGATGGAGTCGTGCCATGTCGGCTCGGGACCGAGCGCCGGCAGCACCATGAGAACGAATCAAGAAGAAAGTGCGGCGATTAGTGTACAACCTCTTTGGTGGCGCCGATTAGGCCTCAGCTTCATCCGAGGAAATAGTGATGATGATGCTCTTCCGGTGGTGCAGGTGTAGACGGCGGTGTGGGAATGGAGGTGGCGCAAAAGACGAGGGGAACGTCGGGGCAGCTCCTTGGAGGTGGAGGATGGGGTGGCTGAACCGGCGGGACGACGAGATCGACGACGGATCCTCATCCGGTACGGCAGATGAGGGACGTCGAGGTGTTGCTGTGGACGACGTCGTCGGGGAAGAGGCTCCGGCTGGGTGGCGGACGAAGGAGGGTGTGGGGCTTCGCGGGTTTTCGCGGCCTCGGTGTACGAATGGGTGGGCGGATGGGATGGGAGTGGGGAACCATGGCTTAGGGACGCGCTTGTCCGAAATGTGGGGTAAGTTATGACATTACGCCCACGGATTTGAGCTAGGCGGTTCTTTCGGTTCAAGGGTATCACGGGCATTTCGCATGTCGGGATTTCACAGGAGGTGGGAGTTTTCGCACGCGTTCTAATTTTCGAACAGCAAGGCGCGAGTTGAGATGGAGGGAGTTGTCGGAGCACAACGAGACAAAGATATATCTTAAATATTTTGGGGTAACAAGGCGCGGGTTGAAATTTCGGGACAAGCCCAACGTGTACTGTACCAAATCAATTCTCACTTCCGTCGACGAAAAAACAAAAAGAAATCAATTCGCAGCACACAAGAGAGTCTAGTCCCGTGTACTGTACCAAATCAATTCGCACTTCAAATGTCATTCAAAACTTTGAATTCATGTTATGTTCAATTAAAATATTTTGCTATGTGTATAATGCATGCAACCTGCTACTCAAATGAACGTTTTAGTGCATTCCAAACGTATATACTGCCGCTACAATATGAACTAAATTTGAATTCGTTTCTCTATTTGAATAAGATCTACAATGATGATTGTTGTGAAGTCAAACCATTTGAATTTGTTTCTCTATTCTAATAAGATCTACAATCATCATTATTGTCAAGTTAAACCATCGTTTGTGTATTATCTTCACAGCACACCACATGGTTACTCTCGAGTTAGATATGAACTATGTGTACTATATGAACTCGAACTTGATTTTTTGAATCCACTTTATGTTGATTTCAAATCACAGTACATTTCAAGCTCTAGCTAAATCTTCATAATCTAAACCATGTCTCATATGTATAATGTGTTTATCACATAATGTATGGTGCCCCGTTCCCTACGCCTACAAGTATTTAGATGTGAGTTGCAAACACCACACATTACCAAAAATTCAAATAAACTGTGAGATTGTTCGATATATAGTATTGTTTAGATTGTTCGATATTTAGTTGTAAGCTGCAAACGCCACACATTATCACAAATTCAAATAAAATGTGAGATTGTTCTATATATAGTACGGTTTAGATTGTTCGACATTTAGCTGTAAGTTGCAAACGTCATGCATTATCACATTATGGTATAACATGTGCAAAACCACAGCACGCGTATCACCGCTATATTCATGCATGGATATGTTTATAACACTATGATCTCCTATTCAAATATATGAATCCACTTTCATATCAAATTATGATCTTTGTTAGTCTCTTACACCCACACAATCATCTAACCTTTGTAGCTAGCACTAACTTTCTCTCGTGCATGCACACGCCCTCCTCGCCCTCCCCCTCCCTCAGCATTCTATCCATCGCGCACATTCATTTTTTTCTTTAGGTCGTTCTCCATAGTCTCCACAACTCCTTTCCGACACACACTGATCGATAAACCTCTCGACCATCTGCCTACAACATACGTACACACGCACCTTCCATCTCCTCCTTTCTGTGTCCATGCCTCGTGTCTCTCATACGGTCCCACACACATGTAAACTCTCGCCCCTCTTTTCATCGATCTCACAACCGCACACTCCTCCCCCTATCTAGCTAGTAGCTCGGCCTCTCGCACCACCTCCTAGGTCCATTCTCTCTGTCTATCTGTCTCGCTGGGCCTTATTTGCCTCTAACAAATGGATGTACACCGACTGATCTCCAGCTATACATATAGCTAGCTAGGTCGTTAATTATAACTCGTTTTTTCCCACGCGTCGATCGATCTACCTCATTAGTTATGTCTCTCCCTTCCTCTGACAAACAACAATTGATCTACCGATCTAGTTAGGTTTGCTTAGCAAACACATGGTTCCCCTTCATCATCCATGCATGCGTCCCGACAGATCTATCACGCACAGGCACACACAGAAACACATCCCCACTCTTATTGATAATATTGCAGTTCTACCCTCAGTTTGTCTAGTAGGCCTCTCCCACCATCTTCGAGAAGCAACTCCATCACCCATCTAGCACTCTACCCCTCTCCCTCCCTACCTCTCTCTCTCTCTCATTCTCTCTCTCTCTCTCTCTCTCTCTCTCTCTCTCTTTGTCCGAACCTATTTCCCGTCCTTCAGTTATGTATGGATGTCAACCCATCTCCCTCAACACATAGCTGGGTCTTTCCTTCTCAACACATATATGAGTCATTCTACCTCTTTAGTTAGGCCTCTGCCTCCCCCCTCCCCCCACCCCCCACACACACCGATACATCGAGCGTTGTAGTCATGTCTCCCTGCCACACACAAACTTGCCCTGTTGGACTAAGGGGTCCTCGGACGTCCGACCTGTTATACATGGGCCGGACTGATGGGCTGTGAAGATACGAAGACCGAAGACTCCACCCATGTCCGTATGGGACTCTCCTTGGTGTGGAAGGCAAGCTTGGCGATCAAATATGTAGATTCCTTTCTCTGTAACCGACCTTATGTAACCCTAGATCCCTCCGGTGTCTATATAAACCGAAGGATTTAGTCCGGATAGATACTCATTACCATAGTCATACATGCTAGACTTTTAGGGTTTAGCCATTACGATCTCGTGGTAGATCAACTCCTGTAATACTCATATTCATCAAGATCAATCAAGCAGGAAGTAGGGTATTACCTCCATAGAGAGGGCCCAGACCTGGGTAAACATCGTGTCCCCTGTCTCCTGTTACCATCGACCTTAGACGCACAGTTCGGGACCCCTACCCAAGATCCGCCGGTTTTGACACCGACATTGGTGCTTTCTTTGAGAGTTCCACTGTGCCGTCGTCAAGAGGTTTGATGGCCCCTTCGATCATCTACAATGATGCTGTCCAGGGGGAAGTCTTCCTCCCCGGACAGATCTTCGTGTTCGGTGGCTTCGCACCGCGGCCCAACTCGCTTGGCCATCTGGAGCAGATCGAAAGCTATGCCTCTGGCCATCAGGTCAGATTCGGGAGCTTGAACTATGTCGCAGACATCCGTGGAGACTTGATCTTCGACGGATTCGAGATCCCGGCAGCCGCTCCCTGTCACCTCGATGAACATGACTTAAATCTGTCATCGGACCACATCCAGGAGATAGCTCCTGCAACTACTCTGGCCTTAGATCCGGAGCAAATCGCGCCATCCGAGAACAGGAAGCTCAACCCCGCCACGGAGGCCACAGATTCCGTGGCGTTGGAGCCACACATAGACTTAGCCTCAGGTGATATCTGTGTCACCGGAACTCGGACTCGTTTCCGGCTATAAGTTCCAAACCATGCGCGTCCGCGGATGCCGAGCTCGATCGGTTATCAATCTTCGAATTCATCGCCGCAGACATCTTCCGACACTCGCCTTTCAGCGATATGCTAAACTCTTTAAAGAATTTGTCCTTGGCGGGTGACTCACAGCCGAATTATGTTCGGTTCGAACTGGAGGCTGATGATGGAGAATTCCGCTTCCACCCACCACCCACTTCATAGCCACTGTCGATGACTTAACCGACACACTCGATTATGACTTCAAAGACAACGACGGTATGGACGACGATGCCGGAGAAGAGGAGGCCCAAGCCACACCGTCCACAGGACGATGGACAGCCACTTCCTCATATGATGTATACATGGTGGATACGCCAAAAGATAATAGCGGTGATGACAAGGAAAACCAAGGGGAGGGTGACCCCCCTAAGACACAACCAAAGCGCCGGTGTCAGCGGCGCCGCTCTAAACCATGCCGCAGCAAAGACGGCAATACCGGCACAGGAGACGACAACACTCCGGATGGTGCCGAAGAGGTAGAAGACCACGACGAACAAACTGCCGAACAGGACAATCAGGAGGATGGGCAAGTCAGCCCTGACGAATAGGCCATAAATGAAGACTCAGAGGATGGTAGTTATCATCCGCTCTCCGAGGAGGAGGCGAGCCACGGCAACAAAGACTTCATTGTGCCAGAGGAACCCCTTGAGCAGGAGCGCTTTAAGCGCCGGCTAATAGCCACTGCAAGGAGTCTGAAAAAGAAGCAGCAGCAGCTTCAAGCTGACCAAGACCTGCTGAACGATAAATGGACTGATGTCCTGGCAGCCGAGGAATACGGCCTCAAGTGCCCAGCCAAAAGTTACCCACAACGTAAATTGCTACCTCAATTCAATGATGAGGCGTTGGATCCCATACCATCATCACACAATGCGGTTGATCGACCACCACGGGGTCGGCACAAGGTGGCAACTCAAGCCGAACACCGGCCCGCTACACCTCACCGTAAAGGTAGAGATCGAACAGCTCGGGGACATACCTATGACCTACGGCAAAAACTGGACAATAATGCAGGACATACTAGATCGATCTACGGATCGCGAGGGCGTGCCCCGACACGTGACGACGGCCACCTATTCAGACATAACAAGCCTAGTCACGCCCGGGCCAAACTCCGCAGACGGACTCCATCAGAACTACGTCGCGATGTGGCCTGATATAGAGGCGCCGCACACCCTCTTTGCTTCACTGATGAAATAATGGACCATGAATTCCCAGAAGGGTTTAAACCCGTAAACATCGAATCATATGATGGGACAACAGACCCTGCGGTCTGGATCAAGGATTTTCTCCTCCATATTCATATGGCTCATGGTGATGATCTCCACGCCATCAAATATCTACCACTAAAACTCAAAGGACCAGCAAGGTACTGGTTAAACAGTTTGCCCGAAAACTCTATCGGCAGCTGGGAGGATCTGGAAGATGCCTTCCGCGACAACTTCCAAGGCACATATGTCCGGCCACCAGATGTCGATGACTTAAGTCACATTGTCCAGCAGCCCGGAGAGTCAACAAGGAAACTCTGGACAAGGTTCTTAATTAAAAAGAACCAAATTGTAGACTGCCCGGACGCTGAAGCCCTAGCGGCCTTCAAATACAGTGTCTGGGACGAGTGGCTCGCCTGCCACCTCGGTCAAGAAAAACCAAAATCCATGTTAGCCCTTACCGCTCCAATGACCCGCTTTTGCGTGGGAGAAGACAGCTGGCTCGCTTGTAGAAGCAATAGCGCCAGCGATCCGGGTACTTCCAAAGTTCGAGACGACAATGGGAAACCACGACGCAATAAAACACAAACGCGGTGATACTAATAAGGGAACAACGGTCAACGCCGGATTCAGCGGCCCTAAACCGGGTCAACGGAAAAAGACATTCACGGCAAATAAAGACGGACCATCCAATTTAGACAAGATATTGGATAGGCCATGCCAGATTCACGACCACCCCAATAAACCAGCCAATCACACCAACAGAAGCTGTTGGGTCTTTAAACAGGCCGGCAAGTTAAATGTCGAACATAAGGGGAAGAGGCCGCCCGGCGACAGCGACGACGAAGAGAATCGCCAACCAAACACCGGGGGTTAGAAGCAATCCCCCCCGAAGTAAAAACAGTGAACATGGTTTACGTGACACACAACTCTAAAGGGGAGCGGGAGAAGCACTCCCTCCGGACTGAGGATCATACTACGGCAACCTCAGCCAAAGCACAAAGCGGTCTTAAAACGCATACCTTCTGGCCATTAAGCCACCGGTCTCCATTCAACAGGATCGACCAATTTCGGAGCTGCATTAGCAGTTCGGCTTCCGCCGTCCTCCTCATATATCTACGAAATCGGTACCGCGCATACATAACTATGCACTTAAGATACCCTGGGCATCGGCAGAAGCAATATACAGACGAGCCTGCAAGTACTCCCATAAACTTCTTTTTTCTTTTTCTAACTACTCTTTCCTTTTTATTATCCTCTACCACAGGCGGCTCAAAGGCGGGTCATCCCACGGACTCCATCGAAGTTCGGGTTCATATACTCACCCAAAGGCTATTCCCGTCAAGGAGCCCCTTCACCGAGGACAGGCGGCGCAGACGTGCGACAGGAGGTCCAAAATAACTTTTTGTGGACCGCACTCTCTATCTAGAGCCTGTAAGGTGCCTTTTTCCTCAGCCTTCGACCACCGGCATATAAAATAGCCGGGGTTGCGGCTTTGTCATCAACAAAATAACGATTGGCATATTACTCAGCTCCCAGTAGACATAATTTGTATTTGGTATTTATCTTTCTAAAGAATTGAATTTTGCCTCTTCGATTGTTTCACACACACCTCGGCATAACCTGTTATGGGCTAGGTATGGGAACAAATGAGTTGCCGACAAAAGTCCGAACAGCTTCACAGCATACTTCGGCATCGCGAGTTTGGCCTTACATGCATCATCTCCGAATCATGTCTGGGGTCAATAGTTGGGTTGCTCGGCTCCTGTGCTTGCTAAATTATGTTCCACTCTATCGGCTAAGCTAGTAAAGGGAGAACTATTGCGATTGTGCTTCCGGTTCATCTGGTCAAGCACCTCAGTAGAGAAAGCTGAAAACTGACTGTCATGATGCGACGAGAGCTGGTCAACCACTCGACGACTTATTGGAATCTTTCGCAATTCCCCCGTATTACATGAAGGACCTTTCTTCAGGTCATACATGTAACGCACCGCATTGGGATAACCGCGTACATACCAGGGGCTATATCGTAGACCCACCATAAAACCCCTATGGCTAAGTGATAGTGTTAACGCCCTATAGTCTGAATGCCTCGTTCGTTGCATTGACACCTCCTTCATGAACCAAGACGTTGGAGTAAGAGTGATCAAATGCTTTTCCAAACACCCTCGTACTCCCTACGAGGGGGCTGAAGCCGACGATTGGAAAACTTTCAGATTATATACAAATGGCCGCACAGGAGGAACCAACGCTTTTATGCAACACTAAAATGAAAATAGCTTTATGATTTTATAATATTGTCTTTTACAATTCCCATACACTTCACTCGAAAATTACGTCTTTCGAGCATTGACCCTCTATTAAGCGGGCAGCCTCTAAGACATCATCGAAATAATGCTCTGGTGCGTGAGGTCCTTGCCCTTGGGTGGACTCCTCGCTGCAACATCGATGGCCTCCATCTTCGTCTAGTATGTCTTGACACGGGCAAAGGCCATCCGTGCACCTTCAATGCACGTTGATCGCTTAACGGCGTCGACACGCGACACCGCGTCAGCAAGTCGCCGCACCAAGCCAAAATAACTATTTGGAATTGGCTCGGTTGGCCACAGTCGGACCACGACGTCCTTCATGGCGGCGCTGAACATCCGATGAAGTTCGGCCCATTGGGTCATCTGTTCGTTCAGCAAGAGTGGGCGCTTTGACGCACCGAATTGCGACCAGAAAAGCTTCTCCATTGCATACCCCTCTTGCGCTTGATAAAATTGTGCCGCATTGGAAGCACTCTTCGGCAAATCCAATAAAGCGTTTGGAGAACTCCACACTTCGTTAAGTGGGGCATAATGCGGATCGCCGAACTTTGTTTGTAACAAAAAGGGCTTACTAGCCACGATCTCCCCAGTTTGCCGGATCTCCTCCCGGGCCGCTCTAGATTCGGACTGCGCTTCTTTTGCCTCTTGTAAGGCCTTATCAAGATCAACCATTTTGGCTTTATTATCCTTCTCAAGGAATTCACAGTGGTCAGCGGCATCCTTCAGTTCACGCGCCATCGTGGATATCTTCTCCACATCTTGGTGCCGAGCAGCCTGTTCGGCCTTTAACTCGGCAGACGCCTTTTCGGTAGCCGCATTACTAAACCGGGCCTGCTCCTTGGCCCGGACTAGCTCCGCCCGAAGAATCTCAACTGCGGCAGCACCATCTGCAGCCATGCATATCTCAGTAATTCAGTGTTGCGCTGATACTATACGCACATGCATGTAATGAATACCTCCAAGACATACCTTGCGCCTTGTCAAGCCGCCTGTTGATAAGCGTGATGTCATCATCCGCCACATCGAGCCTTCGCTGCAGATCGGCAACTTCCGTAGTTCGGGCAGTCGCCTGGGAGGTAACAGCCTGTGTTTCAATTAATTAGATTACTTACTGGGCATATCTTTTTGATGATCTCCTCCCTTGGGAAGCCAATAAGAGTCTCAGGGGCTACTACCTATACACAGGTGCAGTTTGCGAATAGAACACAATCGAAAATTTAATAGTACAAACCTCAAAGCCTCTTAGCAGGCTCGTGCAGGCTTCAGTCAATCTGCTTTTCGCGGACAGAACCCTTTCAACCACCACACCCATCAAGGTACGATGTTCCTCCGAGACGGACGCCTGTCGCAACATGTTAGTCAACATATCCGGCGCTTGAGGACCTCCAGAAGTTGTTGTAGGAGTACGGCCTCCCTTTGAAGGGATCCGTTTATTCGTCCCTGGAGTCGTTGTTGGCCCCCGGACCCTGGGCCACCGAAGTATCACCTTTGGGTAGTGTCTTCATCGCCCCTCGCCCCACTTGTTGATCGGGAGAGATCCTCCGGGATGACACCTCGAGGTCGTCTGCCTTATTGGGCGAGGAGACTGGTGGAGGTGTCTCAGTTTCCATCATCTCTGGGAGAAGATCCCCCGAGGAAGAGGATTGGTGAAGGAGGCTGTGTGCCGAGCTGCAACAACATATGTTCTAGATGTTACCTTGGCAACAAGAAAGGAACGGTACATGTTTAGAACACCCTTGTTCACTTACGATTTGGCTAGAGGCTCGTCCTCATTATGGGACTGTGCGACAATGTCGTCCTCTAGGCCCGAGCTGCCCAACAGGGGCATCCTGCCCCGCTTAGGAGCTCTTTTCTCCCACCCTTCGGGGGCCGCCCTCTTCTCACCCTGAGGAAAAGGGATGTTGGCTTCTCCGCCGCTTTCGTCTTCGGGCGGGGGAACCTTGATCTCCCCAGGCAAGGTGTCTGAGATATCCTCGGAAGGGAGGCCACCTTTGGCCTTCCCCCTCTCAGCCTTGTCTCCCTTTACGGGCACCTGGTACGGTGCCGGGGCCAGCATCCTTGTTAATAAGGGATTCACTGAGTCTTCGGGTAGCGGGGGCGAACACCTAATTCGCTCCGTTTTCTTTATCCAGCCCTGGAAGAAGATAGCTTGCTCAGCAACATATCGCGATATACTTAACTAGAAAGAGTCCAGAAGTCGAGTGCTTACCACGGTATCCGGATGATTGCAGTCGAGGCCGATGTCCTCGGTGGTGTCCGGCCATTGCTTTCGTTTCCTAAAAAATAACTTCCACATTCCTTTTTGCGTAGTGCCAAAAAAGTGTTGAAGGGTCCGTGGTCCTTCAGGGTTAAACTCCCACATACGGAGAGGTCGGCGCTAGCATGGCAGGGCTCAGCGGACCAGCATTACTTGAATCACGTTGAAGAGATCGATGTACTTCTCAAGGAGGCTTCAGATGCGGCTCTGTAGAGTCTGCACTTCATCAACGGATCCCAAGTCTAGCCCCTTATTTATCCATGATGCAAGCTGTACTGGAGTGCCAGAGCGGAACGCAGGTATAGCTGCCCACTTGGAACCGCGGGGTTCTGTGATGTAAAACCACTGTCACTGCCATTGGTTGGAGGTCTCGGTAAAACAGAATTTCGGCCAGAGAGTATTGGTAAGCTTGCTCCCTACAGCACCGCTGCACTCCGCCTGCTCCCCTTCGATCACCTTCGGCTTCACACTAAAAGTCTTGAGCCATAAGCCGAAGTGTCGGGGAATCCGGAGGAAGGCCTCACACGTGATGATGAACGCCGACATGTGGAGGAAAGAGTCTGGGGCTAGATCATGAAAATCTAGTCCATAATAAAACATGAGTCCCCGGACGAAGGGGTGGAGAGCGAACCCTAGCCCTCGGAGGAGGTGAGAGATGAAAACAACCCTCTCGCCGGATCTGGGACTCGGAATAACCTGTCCTTGAGTAGGAAGCCTGTGGGGGATCTCTGCGGTCAGGTATTTGGCCACCCGAAGCTTCGCAATATCCTCCTTTGTAACAGAGGAAGCCACCCATCGGCCCTGTGGGCTGGGTCCGAACATGACTGGTGAGCTTGAAGCAATGAAGTCAAACCTGGGGTGCTAGAACTCGAGGTTGGAAAGGCTGGGGAGAGGTTTGGTGTAAAAAGAGATGGCCCGTGGCTCCTTTATAAAGACAACGGGTATCGAACGCCTCCTCCTAAGCCTAAAAACCTGCCTATTCCCAAGGAATCTTTCTAGTGGAACGGTTGGGTTACCCACGCTCGCATTGATGAGAATCCTGCGATAAGGGGGCACAATCTCTGCTTCGACAAGACGTGCCAATGAAAACCGCGCCTTGAAACGTGGAACGGCATGACAAAAAACGGTTCGAAATAATGACCGGACAAGCGTGATGTCACGTTACTAAAAGTTGTCAGCAGATTGGATTCATGAAATATTATGTTCTCTGTGGGTGTGTGTGGTACCTGTGTTGCATATCCGGACACGTTCGTCCGAAGAGTATCCTGGAGTATTCGGAAAGGGGAACCCGCCTTGCAATGCCGAAGACAATCTGCGCGCCGGACACCTCGTCATTGAAGCCTGGTTCAGGGGCTACTGAGGGAGTCCTGGACTAAAGGGTCCTCGGACGTCCGACCTATTATACATGGGCCGGACTGATGGGCTGTGAAGATACGAAGACCGAAGACTCCACCCGTGTCCGGATGGGACTCTCCTTGGCGTGGAAGGCAAGCTTCTAAGGGCTTAGTCCGGATAGATACTCATTACCATAGTCATACAAGCTAGACTTTTAGGGTTTAGCCATTACGATCTCGTGGTAGATCAACTCTTGTAATACACATATTCATCAAGATCAATTAAGAAGGAAGTAGGGTATTACCTCCATAGAGAGGGCCCAAAACTGGGTAAACATCATGTCCCCTGTCTCCTGTTACCATCGACCTTAGACGCACAGTTCGGGACCCCCTACCCGAGATCCACCGGTTTTGACACCGACACCTATGCCCTTTGACGTTCTAGTAGGTCAGTCGCCCTATATCTTTGACTTGCACACACACAATTTCGATGGCTCCCTTCATCCATCTCGCACCCACCCACTTGATCCTCTCTTCGACTCTATCAATATCTATGACCCCTCCCTCTCTTCT
Organism: Triticum aestivum; assembly: GCF_018294505.1. Classification (NCBI taxonomy): domain Eukaryota; kingdom Viridiplantae; phylum Streptophyta; class Magnoliopsida; order Poales; family Poaceae; genus Triticum; species Triticum aestivum. The sequence continues at coordinate 349,188,915 of NC_057802.1, read as the reverse complement.
CGTGGATCGCCCCCTCTGGCCCTCTCTATATGATATGGATATGCCTCTATTTCAAACACATTGCATGCAAAATTTTGTTTGAGATGTCATCGACACATATTCCCACAAATACATTCACGAAATCACCCCCCCCCCCACAAAAAAACACTCACGAACGCACATGCCATCTGTCTAGGTTTGTATCTCTCTAACACACCCATGTAGGTGGGGGACGTGCACGAAGAGAAGAGGTGCACGCACGGTGCACGTACTCCCGTCTCTTTCCCAACCACACCCGCGTGGGTACACGGTGGAGCTCATTTCTGTACGAAAAGGCAGCCCATGTGGTAATTTGACACGTGTACTGGTTGTCCACTTGATGGAGGATCGTCTACCATGGGTGAACAAACAAATTGCGACTTGGACGCGTTATGTTAAAAAAGAGGCAAACCATGTGGGGCCTACCTTAGAGGCAAGGCTCTATACACTGGAGTACTTTTGATGTGTCTCGTCAACTCGCAGAACGAGGAGATGCTTGCTTAGTACGCCGTCTCCCCCGCCCACGGGCGCGGTGGCTCGCAGGATGAGGTGAAGCTTGCTTACTAGTACGCCTTACGCCCGCTCCCTCGCCCACGCGCGCGGTGGCTCGCAGGACGAGGAGAAAATTTTACTACCCCCTCCGTTTACTCCTCGTCCCTACCTTGGTTAGAGTGATTATCATATTGTTTGGAATATATGTCCTTTAGTAGATTTGAATATGAACTACTAGTACATACTCCAAACACCGATGTATATAGACATATTTTAGAGTGTAGATTCACTCATTTTGCTCTGTATGTAGTCCATATTGAAACGGACCATTTTGGAATATATGTCCTTTAGTACGCCTTACGCCCGCTCTCTCTCACAAAGCCGGTGAGGTTGCCTTCGTCCATTGCTCACTGCCGTGACGTGGGAAGTTGCCTCCTCCCGCCGCCCTCCTCTAGGTTGAGCTACATCCCGACATCCCTCAGGTACAACTCCCTTTACAGCCGGCTTGCACCACTGCTCCAGCTGCCCACATCACTCCATGTGGATATTTCTCTACTTCTTTTCCCCACACATACCTCTACTGGCTTCTATGTACTGTATTTGTGATGAGTTTATGTCTCATCAACTAGTCCCAGTAATCTTATTCTAATCACGCTTCTTCAATTTCTTTGCCACAGGGATGCTCATCTTGATTTTGGTGAAACTGCACAAAATGATCCGATGGTCAAAGGGTTGCAAACTTCATTTCTTCGGAAGCTCCAAAGTTGCCAGCAAATTAAAGCCTGGTTAGGGTTTACAGTTCAAGGGCTAGGGACTGCATGGATCGTTTTTTCCTTTAGCTGCCTCTATTCCAAAATAAGTGTCAACTTTAGTAGTAGTACAACTTTGTACTAAAGTTTGCATAAAGTTGAGACACTTATTTTGGAACGGAGGGAGTACATATTGGCTATGATCTGTCAATCATTGAGATGCAATAGCATGCATGTTAGTCTCCTTTGTATTTGATGAAATGTTGCAACGGGCAACCTTGGACGCAAGATACATGAAACAGAAGCTGGAAGCTACATAGCATTGTGCAAATTTATCTCACTGATAAATTATAGTACGTACTATACTAGTACTATGTAAAAAGTGTTAGGTGTCGCACGGTGTCCAGAAAATATGGTGATAGTGTGAGGTGGGCCATGTAATCACTGAGCCTACGTGTTTTCACTGCTCTCGCACTCCTCCGCTGAGAATGGAGAAAATTGTAATCTAGTAGTACCTCCTTTCGCCGAAAGCGTGGGACATCCAGCAGTCCTACCACCTCAGTAATAATGACCAATGAGCCGTCAAATCACATAAACCCAGCAGTAAGTTGGACGGATGAAGCAACCATCACGCTTGAATACGCTTCTCCCTTCAACGCAGGCGCTAGTGAGAAGTCGCGTCTGCTCTGCCCGGGCATGAATGCGGCATCGATTCTTTGGAGCGGCGCTGACCGTTTTGGGCGAGAAGCGTGCGCGGGCGATGGAGGGGCTTTGGGTGGGCCAGGCTGGTCAGGAGCGGGCGTGGCAGCTAACCCGCCTGTCCCGACCGGACGCCTGGAAACGAGAGGATGCACTGACTCTCGCGGCTAAATCGTACACTACACACCATCTCTCTGTAGGAGTAGGTCGATGTGTCGCTCTCTCTAACACACACATGCTGTTAAACACACACACACACACACACACGCGCCGAGGTAAAATGAGTCTATATCTCAATTAATGAAGACTTGCATGTTACCATCCATATGTTACTACCTACTATGAAAGTAGTAACATATGTTACCATCCATATGCATGTTACTAGTCCAAGTTACTCACCACTATGACCAGCCTAGCAATGTAACCAAACGCTCCTTACTCTGCCTTGTTATCTCCCCCGGAAACCCAATGCATGGAGCGCAACTACGTGTTGATGCATGCGAGTTAATACGTGTCCCTGCATGGTAGCTAAAACGGCATCTCTTAGTTGTTGTGATTAATTGTTGCGTTTAGAGACAGAAATCAGGGCTTTGATTGGAGGAAGGACCGGTCAAGTTTCTCCCTCTCCTCCAATCTGCTTGCACCTCGTTTCGAAAAAAAATCTACTTGCACCTTGGTCCCGCTGCACCTTCTAACGTGACTTATTACACCTAGACAGAGGGAGTAGTACGAGATACGATGGCACACTGACTTAGGTCGAATACAAGTGCCCAAAATTGTGTGAATGTTATAATACAGATTCACTTAAAATAGTACATGAGCGAACAGAGGGATCAATTGGACAGTGTTCACGAGCAGTAGCGAGATGTGTGAGGTAAGATACACCGCTGGCGCTTTTAATTTTTCTTATTAATTTGTTTGTTTCACCCTCTGACTGGTGGGACCCAACGTACTACGTGGAGAAAAGTAAGGTGACTAAGGCTGCATTATTTCTGTACTACCAACACTGCTTTAAATCCCAAAAGACCTTACCACAAAAGCCACATGACACGATTATGATTTAAATCCCAATGACTCCCACGCAAAAAAAACACGGCATGCTTGTCACACGAATGCAGGAATCTATTAAAGGTTATTTTCCTCTCGTCATAACGTGGGGGTGGTGTAGCTGGTTAGCCTGTTCGCTCATCAAACTTGAGGTCTTGGGTTCGATAACTACACTTGAGCATAATTTGTCTTTGTTCGACTTCTTTCTTCCACCCAATGACAGGTAGGCCCCGCATGACAGAGAGAGAAAGTGATCTCGGGCGGTGCCAGGAGGATTCTTTGACTGGTCAAAATGGATGGATACGGAGCTATACGATCTCGTAGTGATCGTATAATCACCTCATCACGTATACGCTGCAGCCTCGGCGCTTGTTTTCTAGGGTTTGCACTCTTCACACTCTTTCTCCAGTATATATATACACGCTGGAGCCTCTGAACGAAATATGCCCTAGAGGCAATAATAAAGTATTATTTATTTCCTTATATCATGATAAATGTTTATTATTCATGCTAGAATTGTATTAACCAGAAACATAATACATGTGTGAATATATAGACAAACAGAGTGTCACTAGTATGCCTCTACTTGACTAGCTCGTTAATCAAAGATGGTTATGTTTCCTAGCCATAGAAATAAGTTGTCATTTGATTAACGAGATCACCTCATTAGGAGAATGACGTGATTGACTTGACCCATTCCGTTAGCTTGGCACTCGATCGTTTAGTGTGTTGCTATTGCTTTCTTCATGACTTATACATGTTCCTATGACTATGAGATTATGCAACTCCTGTTTACCGGAGGAACACTTTGTGTGCTACCAAACGTCACAACGTAAATGGGTGATTATAAAGGTGCTCTACAGGTGTCTCCAAAGGTACTTGTTGGGTTGGCGTATTTCGAGATTAGGATTTGTCACTCCAATTGTCGGAGAGGTATCTCTGGGCCCACTCGGTAATGCACATCACTATAAGCCTTGCAAGCATTGTGACTAATGAGTTAGTTGCGGGATGATGTGTTACGGAAAGAATAAAGAGACTTGCCGGTAACGAGATTGAACTAGGTATCGAGATACCGACGATCGAATCTCGGGCAAGTAACATACCGTTGACAAAGGGAACAACGTATGTTGTTATGCGGTATGACCGATAAAGATCTTCGTAGAATATGTGGGAGCCAATATGGGCATCCAGGTCCCGCTATTGGTTATTGACCGGAGACGTGTCTCGGTCATGTCTACATAGTTCTCGAACCCGTAGGGTCCGCACGCTTAACGTTACGATGACAGTTTTATTGAGTTTTGATGTACCGAAGGAGTGCGGAGTCCCGGATGAGATCGGGGATATGACGAGGAGTCTCGAAATGGTCGAGACGTAAAAATCGATATATTGGACGACTATATTCGGACTTCGGAAAGGTTCCGAGTGATTCGGGTATTTTTCGGAGTACCGGAGAGTTACGGGAATTCGTATTGGGCCTTAATGGGCCATACGGGAAAGGAGAGAAAGGCCTCAAAAGGTGGCCGCACCCCTCCCCATGGTCTGGTCCGAATTGGACTAGGGAAGGGGGGCGCACCCTTCCTTCTTTCTCCTTCCCCCTTCCCTTCTCCTACTCCCACAAGGAAAGGAGGAGTCCTAATCCCGGTGGGAGTAGGACTCCCCCCTATGGCGCGCCTCTCCCCTTGGCCGGCTGCCTCCCCCTTGCTCCTCTATATACGGGTGTCACATCCCTAGTCTGGTATGCACTTAGGCTAGCTAGATATGCTGCATCATGTCTAAATTTCATTTAAAGTTGAATTGGGGATGACCAAACCCTAGCACCAAATGAATTCAAGTAGGTTCAAAATAAAAATATTTTCAATGAACCCAAAATGCCCTTAGAAATGTTCATGATTTTTGATAAAGGTGAAAACCTCTGCCAGAAATGATGAGCATATTTATTGGCCATTTATGGATTTTTGAGCTAAATCATACTGTATTTGAATTGGAGCATTTAATGCCTATAAATATTTTAAATGCTTCAATACTTCTGAAAACAATTGGGGGCTGTTGGAAATAATTCAAATAGTGCCCACAATTTTTATCAGGATTTTACAAAATGAGTTAGTAATTTTACTAATTCAAAACAGATCAAATAAATAGAAAACATAAAGTAAAGAGAGAGAGAGGAGAGTACCTGAGCCACTTACCTGGCCTGCACTGTGTTGGCCCAACACTGTTGGCCCAGCCCATCTCTCTCCCTTGTCCTCTTCCAGCTCACGCCAGAAGGACTGGAGCGCGCGTGCCCGGCGCGCGCAGCCACACGCCGGCCACCTCCACCCTGCCTGCGTGCTCCCTCGTCGCCCTGGATCTCCCTCGCGGCGCCACGACACCCCCTCGACGCCTCGACCTCTCCCTCGAGCTCATCCCCTCCTCTGTCTCCCTCACGCGCGTCCACCCGAACACAGCCGTCGCCGCCGCTCGCCACCACCGCGGCCACCGCCTCCCCCTCGCCTCACCGACGCGCCCAGAAGCTCCGCCACTTCGTCCTCGACCCCCTCGCTGAGCTACACAACGCCGGACGCCTCGAAGCGCCGCCGCCGACGCCTTCTTCTTCCTCGGGTCGCCGAGATCGCCTCCGCCGCCCCGCTCGCTTCGGACCTCCTCCGAGCTCGCCGTAGCCTCTGCTGCAACTACTGTGAGCTCACGGACCTACTCCCCTTCCTCTCCTACTCGCGTTCATGCTCTAGCTTCGTTCCCCATCTCCGCCGAAGCTCGCCGCCGCCATTGCTAACGAGCTCCGTGCTCCCGAGCTCGGCGGCTCGCCCGAGCATCACCAGCGTGCTCGCCGCGCTCCTGTGAACCTGAAGCACCCACGGGTTCGCCCTGCCGTGCCCTGTAGCGCCATCTCCGCCGTTGCCCGAGCTCCGGCCGCCGCCCAAGTGGTCGCCACCGTAGTTCCCGACCTCCCCTCGCCCAGCCGCCTGCTCCGTTGGATGCGGTGCACGTCCAGCAGCCCGTAGGGCCAAACCCCGAGCCCAATGGTCGCCGGATGGCAAAACCCGACGCCTCCGCCGTGCGGAATGCTTGCCGCCGGCCATATTCCGGCGAGGCTGACGTGGCGACATCATTAGCGGCTAATGACGCCACTAACTAACCCCCCTAGCTCACTGACAGACGGGCCCCGCCCTTAATTAACCACAGGGTTATTTCCTGTTTAAATTAAGCTAATGCCGTGGACCCCACATGTCAGCTTTGACTTTGGTCAAGTCAACGTTGACCGGTCCCACTTGTCATCCACCCAAACCAGCCAGTGACACTGACATGCGGGCCCCACCGTCCAGGTTTGACCTGGACCGCCCAGTTGACCTGCTGATGTCACTGTGATGTAATGCTGACGCTATAAATCATTTTCTGGATTTATTCTTATACAGAAAATTCCAGAAAATCCTATAAACTTCTAAAAATCATAGAAAATAATCTATAACTCAGATTGAAAAGATTTATATATGAAAAATTATCAGAAAAATCCAATCTATCCATTTATGCTACTTTCATGCATGAAAAACCAACTTATACCTGCTGTATAAGTGAAAACATTCAAATGGCACCTTAAATGCTCAAACTAGAGTTTGCATTTGAACCTTTGGTTCAAATGGACTCCCTTGCACTTGTTGCTAGCTGCATTAGCTCAATTCACAGCATATTGCCATGTCACATGCATGCATCATATCGTTGCATTGCATTGATTGGTTTTCCTCTCTGTTGCCGGTATTTGTTCCCCTTGGTAGACGTTGTTCCGACGCTGTGATCGTTGACACTAATGAAGACTCAATGCTATCTTCAGAAGTGCCAGGCAAGCAAACCCCCTTGTTCATTTCGATACAATCCCACTCTCTCGCTCCTGCTCTCTTTTACTGCATTAGGACAACAACGCTTCAACTGTTACTTGCTGCGGTAGCTGAACCCCTTTATCCTCTGCATGACCTGTCATTTCCACAGTAAATAGATGAAACCCACTAGCATGAGTAGGAGTTGTTTGAGCCCTGGTGTGCCTACTCATTCATGCTTGTTTGTCATGCCTGCTATTGCTTAGAGTTGAGTCAGGTCTGATTCATCGGGAATGAATTGGAATTTGGTGAACATGTCCTACTGTTGAGAGCTAAGTGTGTGAACACGATTTGGTAAAGGTAGCGGTGAGAGGCCATGTAGGAGTACATGGTGGGTTGTCTCATTGAAACCGTCCTCAGGAACTGAGTTCTGTGTTTGTGATCCATGAACAGTTACTACCACGCATTGGAATGCTTAAGTGCCCCTCTCGACTTATTAATCAACCTGATCTCTGTCCAGGAGTTGCAACTAGTTTCTGGTGTTTGTAGGTAGTGTTAGTAGTCTACCAAGTGGCACCCGGTACAGGTGGGCTTGGGACAGACTAGGCACACGTGGCCTGGTGTACCGAGTGGCACCCGGATGGTGGGCTCGGGAACCCTGCACACATCGTTTGGGGCCGTGAGCGACACCCCGGCCGGATCTCCTTGCGGATGGAACCCGAATAGGCGATAAACCTGGACTAGAGACTTGTGTGGTTAGTCAGGTCGTGGCCGACTCCCTCGCCAGGCTTCCGCTTGAAGGTTGCCGAGGTACACGAGGTGTACATGGTGGTAAGTGGCGAGAGCGTGTGTGACGAAGTACACCCCTGCAGGGTTAATATGATCTATTCGAATAGCCGTGTCCGCGGTAAAGGACTTCTGGGTTGCCTATAACAGTTCATAGACAAGTGAAAGTGGATACTCTAAAATGCGCAAGATAAGCGTGAGTGCTATGGATGGCGTTCTCGTAGGAAGACGGGAGCGGATCCATAGTGGTGTATTGATATGGTGAATATGTGGACTCGTGTGCGCCACCTCAAAAGAGTTACTTGCAGTCGTAGTTCAGGATAGCCACCGAGTCAAAGCTGGCTTGCTGCAGTTAAACTCCACCACCCCTTTTGTTGATACCGATGCATATGTAGATAGTTCTGATGTAAGTCTTGCTGGGTACATTTGTACTCACGTTTGCTTATTTTATGTTTTGCAGAGAGACGTCAGTCTCGCTAGTAGTTCCGTGTGGACTTCGACGTTTAGCTTGTTACCTCAGCTACGATCTTGTGCCCTCGGCAGGGTCTGGTAGATAGTCAGGCTTCTCAGCCTTTTTCATTTATAGATGTCTGTACTCAGACATGTTAAGCTTCCGCATGTGTTTTGACTTGTATGCTCTGAATGTTGGGTCATGAGACCCATGTTTGTAATATCTGGCTCTTCGGAGCCTAATGAATAAATACTCTGAGTCGTAGAGTCTTGTTGTGATGCCATGTTGTATTTGCACATATCGAGCATATTGTGTGTATGATTGAAATGCTTGGTATGTGTGGGATCCGACAATCTAGTTGTCTATCCTTAGCAGCCTCTCTTATGGGGAAATGTAGTCTAGTGCCTCCTTGAGCCATAGTAGTCCGCTACAGCCCGGTTCACCGGAGTCCTGCTAGCCCAGCACTACTGCTCTGGACACTTGACTGGCCGGCATGTGTTTCATATCGTTCCTGTGTCTGTCCCTTCGGGGAAATGTCACGCGGTGACATCCGGAGTCCTGCCTAGCCTGCTACAGCCCGGGTTCCCGGAGTCCTGTTAGCCTAGTGCTACAGCCCGGATTCGCACGCTGCTGACCGACACGTTCGATGTTGATTCATGTATGCCTGTCCCCATACGTTAGTGCCGCTTTGGGTTCACGACTAGCCATGTCGGCCCGGGTTCTCTGTCATATGGATGCTAGCGACATTGTCATATACGTGAGCCAAAAGGCGCAAACGGTCCCGGGCCATGGTAAGGCGACACCCGTGGGAGTACCGTGCGTGAGGCCGCAAAGTGATATGAGGTGTTACAGGCTAGATCGGTGTGACTCGGAATCGGGGTCCCGACAGCTTTGGTATCAGAGCCTGACTGCCTGTAGGTTTACGAAGCCAAACTGGTCGAAGTTGAGTCTAGAAATGCTTTAGTTATATAAGGGAATTGATTGTGGAAGGGAACGTAAGGCTCTTTTACTCCTTTACCTTATAGCCTTCTGATCTGAGTCACCCTCTTCTCTTCTGCGGGGATTAAGAACTAGGCTTCTCATCTTTCTATCAGGATCACGTGTTACTAATCCGTAGACTCGTAGGATTGTTGGTTTCAAGCCTCAGTTCAGTTTCTACTACTTCCATGAGTTGACAGTTCATCCCAGAACCTTGTTATGATGTTGAGTGGTTATGCCACCATTTTGCAGGATATCTCAAATCCTTTTGAGCATTCACAGCTGTTATGCTGTCCGAGTCACCCCAAGTTTCTAAATAGTCTAATGCATTTGCAAATCCTTTCCGTCCGTTCCCGATGTTCCTTTGGGCCAGATTAACCACACTAATCATTGAGTTGAAGTACTCTGTTGCCTTGACATATATGTTGGAGTTATTATTATGACCCTAGGTGTCTTAGAGGACCACTTAGCAATCTAGCAATGCTTGCATCCCCAGTGTGATGATTCTGGCCATTACTCTCGAAAGCATCCCGTGATGCCACTTAGTTAGTAGGCATTCTATTCCCGGGTTTCTGAACTCGAGATTCACCCTACTTACTTCATGTTGATAGTGTTGCTAGTTCCTTTAGGATATTAGTAACCTTTGTGATAGTCTTCGAGGTCCGTGGTATCTCATTCTTCCAATACCATGAACCATTATGGTAGAAGTTCTTTTAACCAAAAGATCACAACTAGAGCGCTCTTGAGGAGTTCTCCATTCTGCATCGTGAATCTGCCAGTGCTACCTTTCTGCATGGATTATCTGGAAGAAATATGTTGAACTTGTTTGACATACTAAATTTATGCATCCACAACTCAGATAATCATATGTTCTTTGGGGTTGTCCCTCTTTAGCTGTATTCCGACCTTCATCTATCAATTGATAGTCAAGGGTATGTGTGCGATCGTGTTCATCGATGCGTACTATCCTTGTGGCCCGTCAAGCCGTTCTATTTCAGAATGACTAGGAGAAACAAACTCCAAAACCTCGTCCATATCTAGGATTGGGTCAAAGCAAGTGTATTCCGCAGGCCAAAATGCCAATCCAGCTTTTGCTCTGCTCTACCTTGGAGCGTCACCATCTTTATGTCAAGAGTGTCATGAGAATTGCACCACCTCTTATGAATTCTTGATTAAGTGATACTTCTCGCCATCATTATTCATTCCTCGGTTCCGTGTTGTCACAACCGGAATACCGACAAGTGAACCGTGATGTGTGAAATCAATACTCTGAGCAACTCGTTGCTTGGTAGTTAATGGCAATACCCTCATTCTTAGCGTGTTGGTTGTTCAATCATCATCCGGAGGTTGATCGTGTTACCTAGTCCAGTTTCCTGGTGCACTCTTCGGTCAACGAGTTAGGATTGTATCAATTCCTCGCCCTTTTTGATCACATCGTCTTGCCCTGAAAAGCAAGATTGTTCTCGAGCTTAGTAACATATCGGTGGTTTGTGATTTTCTGATTATCTTCTCGGAAGTATCACCAGGTTGTTTCCTGACTGTTATGTTGAGCTCGTGATCAAGTTGGTTTCCTGTAAACCACCCCTTCTCCAAGAATCCGTGTTGGATACCCCTGAGCTAGTTGGTCAAGCTAAACAACAGCTTGGAGAGTTGGAAGATAAAAGCTTGCCTGGCTTAGTTCTTTCCAAAGGATATCTCTTGTGTGTGTGTTTGTCGTAGAAAGATAATTTCTTCATCGATTGGTCCTCGTGATCAATTAATGGACCTATCATCTTAACCAAACTTTGATTTGAGTATGGGCTATCATCAAATCAAATCAGAACCAATGATGTTCGTAATGTTGTCCTACTCGTGGTTGATTCCTCGAGCATACACCATTACATCTTTTGGGTCTGACCAATGCTATTCCCGTGTTTACTTAATTTTGGAACTCCATCTATATGGAAGCCTGGATGGATTGTTGTTGAGCTCATTGACAACATTTCCATCTTGTCCATGATTTTGTTGAGCATTAAGCTAGTGTTGGAAACTTTTATAAGCATTATCTTCGTGTCCCGCTCATGAAGCATATGTTTGGATGAAGAAGATACTTCCTCTAATTCACATGCACTTGATGTAAGTTGCCGCCGAGAATTCGAGAAAGTTTGTTTTGCTTCCTCTGGAATCATCCCAAGTCAGTTATGCATGTGTGAAGTATTCTATGGTCTGTTAGACTGATCATCTTCGTTCCATATGAATTCCGTAGCACCTCGAGCCACTAACTGATTTGTTCAAGGAGAAGAAGTTCCTTCATAAGAGCTAGTCATATGACTTATGCAAGGACTTCGTTATCCGCGATGACGGTTCCCCACCTGAACTCGGTAGTGTTTTATTATAAGACTACCACGTGGTCATGCTTGTCTTGGATAGCGTGTTCACAGGTTTGTAGCGGAACCAGCTCATGTTTTGGAGCTTGCTATCGTAGTTCATGCCCCGAGAATCTCGCAACGTCATCTCGTCGAATTGCGTTGCAAACTTTCATTTTTCTTTCTAGACCTGATGAGTCTGGAATATCCCGACACCAACCAGATCTGAATCTCAGGCAGATGTGATGGTTGAACGTCTCCCAAGAACTATACTAATGGTCTCTCTGTTACCGGTAAGTGGATGTCGTGGCCAACACACCCAGCCGGAAGACCTATTATTGTAGTATCTTGATTGAGAAAGTTGGCCACCTCCCCATAAGGATTTCGTAGGATTTGCTCCCTAGTTGTTCCTTATGGATCCTTTGCATTCCGAAGTCCGACCACTACTTGATGGCTATGTTGATGCTTTAAGCATGACCGTAGTAACCAGTACATCAAGGAGAACATTAGAAGCGGAGTGCTAAATGTCTCTCGGTCGATCATCCAGATTTTGCTCCCTTGGCTTCGCTAAGGTGAAATCTGAGAAAGTGTTGTCCTCCTTTGCACCTGCATCCTCCATCACCGTTCATTATGGTAGTATGATGTGTTGCCAGGATCCTCGGCACGGATGTTGGTAAAACCTTGATGAATATGGAAATGCTCAAGTTCTTGAAAGCACGCGCAGTCACTAGGTTATGTCCTTGGTATCAACTGGAATGTGCCTTCCATTTGCCGAGTTGTTCTATAACCATAGTTTCCTTTCCAAATTGAGTGTGCCATTCTTTTGAATTCTTTCAAACGATCATTTGTAAATTGCCTTACGCTGGTAGAAAGAGTTTCAATGATCTTTGTATCAAAAGTAATTCTTTTTGCCACTTAAGGGAATAATTCTACGAGTCACCTTTCCTAAGGTGCCCCGTTATGGAGTCATGGTAATTAACTCCTCGCTGCTTTGGAACCCATGCACCATACTATCTAAGCGTGGGATTGTTGCCCACCAAATCAAACCTCATCGTTTGTTCTTCCATCCCTCTCGACGTGTTTTGTGTCTCAACTCGAGATGTTTCAACATCTCATTCCGCGAGTTGGTCTTGTATAGCTCGATCTTCGAGAAGATCAATCCTGTAGAGTTTCCCTCTCTTCCGTCATCATAGCTGGATGAAGCTCTCGAAAGAAAAGATGTCAAGATCAAGATGATGCAATGAATCAACATCTTCGAGAAGAACAATTGGATCGTGAAGATTATGTTAGTTTGCGTTCCCCTTTCATCTAACCCTACGCTTGAATCTCGGGACGAGATTTTTGTTTAGTGGGGGTGAGTTGTCACATCCCTAGTCTGGTATGCACTTAGGCTAGCTAGATATGCTGCATCATGTCTAAATTTCATTTAAAGTTGAATTGGGGATGACCAAACCCTAGCACCAAATGAATTCAAGTAGGTTCAAAATAAAAATATTTTCAATGAACCCAAAATGCCCTTAGAAATGTTCATGATTTTTGATAAAGGTGAAAACCTCTGCCAGAAATGATGAGCATATTTATTGGCCATTTATGGATTTTTGAGCTAAATCATACTGTATTTGAATTGGAGCATTTAATGCCTATAAATATTTTAAATGCTTCAATACTTCTGAAAACAATTGGGGGCTGTTGGAAATAATTCAAATAGTGCCCACAATTTTTATCAGGATTTTACAAAATGAGTTAGTAATTTTACTAATTCAAAACAGATCAAATAAATAGAAAACATAAAGTAAAGAGAGAGAGAGGAGAGTACCTGAGCCACTTACCTGGCCTGCACTGTGTTGGCCCAACACTGTTGGCCCAGCCCATCTCTCTCCCTTGTCCTCTTCCAGCTCACGCCAGAAGGACTGGAGCGCGCGTGCCCGGCGCGCGCAGCCACACGCCGGCCACCTCCACCCTGCCTGCGTGCTCCCTCGTCGCCCTGGATCTCCCTCGCGGCGCCACGACACCCCCTCGACGCCTCGACCTCTCCCTCGAGCTCATCCCCTCCTCTGTCTCCCTCACGCGCGTCCACCCGAACACAGCCGTCGCCGCCGCTCGCCACCACCGCGGCCACCGCCTCCCCTCGCCTCACCGACGCGCCCAGAAGCTCCGCCACTTCGTCCTCGACCCCCTCGCTGAGCTACACAACGCCGGACGCCTCGAAGCGCCGCCGCCGACGCCTTCTTCTTCCTCGGGTCGCCGAGATCGCCTCCGCCGCCCCGCTCGCTTCGGACCTCCTCCGAGCTCGCCGTAGCCTCTGCTGCAACTACTGTGAGCTCACGGACCTACTCCCCTTCCTCTCCTACTCGCGTTCATGCTCTAGCTTCGTTCCCCATCTCCGCCGAAGCTCGCCGCCGCCATTGCTAACGAGCTCCGTGCTCCCGAGCTCGGCGGCTCGCCCGAGCATCACCAGCGTGCTCGCCGCGCTCCTGTGAACCTGAAGCACCCACGGGTTCGCCCTGCCGTGCCCTGTAGCGCCATCTCCGCCGTTGCCTGAGCTCCGGCCGCCGCCCAAGTGGTCGCCACCGTAGTTCCCGACCTCCCCTCGCCCAGCCGCCTGCTCCGTTGGATGCGGTGCACGTCCAGCAGCCCGTAGGGCCAAACCCCGAGCCCAATGGTCGCCGAATGGCAAAACCCGACGCCTCCGCCGTGCGGAATGCTTGCCGCCGGCCATATTCCGGCGAGGCTGACGTGGCGACATCATTAGCGGCTAATGACGCCACTAACTAACCCCCCTAGCTCACTGACAGACGGGCCCCGCCCTTAATTAACCACAGGGTTATTTCCTGTTTAAATTAAGCTAATGCCGTGGACCCCACATGTCAGCTTTGACTTTGGTCAAGTCAACGTTGACCGGTCCCACTTGTCATCCACCCAAACCAGCCAGTGACACTGACATGCGGGCCCCACCGTCCAGGTTTGACCTGGACCGCCCAGTTGACCTGCTGATGTCACTGTGATGTAATGCTGACGCTATAAATCATTTTCTGGATTTATTCTTATACAGAAAATTCCAGAAAATCCTATAAACTTCTAAAAATCATAGAAAATAATCTATAACTCAGATTGAAAAGATTTATATATGAAAAATTATCAGAAAAATCCAATCTATCCATTTATGCTACTTTCATGCATGAAAAACCAACTTATACCTGCTGTATAAGTGAAAACATTCAAATGGCACCTTAAATGCTCAAACTAGAGTTTGCATTTGAACCTTTGGTTCAAATGGACTCCCTTGCACTTGTTGCTAGCTGCATTAGCTCAATTCACAGCATATTGCCATGTCACATGCATGCATCATATCGTTGCATTGCATTGATTGGTTTTCCTCTCTGTTGCCGGTATTTGTTCCCCTTGGTAGACGTTGTTCCGACGCTGTGATCGTTGACACTAATGAAGACTCAATGCTATCTTCAGAAGTGCCAGGCAAGCAAACCCCCTTGTTCATTTCGATACAATCCCACTCTCTCGCTCCTGCTCTCTTTTACTGCATTAGGACAACAACGCTTCAACTGTTACTTGCTGCGGTAGCTGAACCCCTTTATCCTCTGCATGACCTGTCATTTCCACAGTAAATAGATGAAACCCACTAGCATGAGTAGGAGTTGTTTGAGCCCTGGTGTGCCTACTCATTCATGCTTGTTTGTCATGCCTGCTATTGCTTAGAGTTGAGTCAGGTCTGATTCATCGGGAATGAATTGGAATTTGGTGAACATGTCCTACTGTTGAGAGCTAAGTGTGTGAACACGATTTGGTAAAGGTAGCGGTGAGAGGCCATGTAGGAGTACATGGTGGGTTGTCTCATTGAAACCGTCCTCAGGAACTGAGTTCTGTGTTTGTGATCCATGAACAGTTACTACCACGCATTGGAATGCTTAAGTGCCCCTCTCGACTTATTAATCAACCTGATCTCTGTCCAGGAGTTGCAACTAGTTTCTGGTGTTTGTAGGTAGTGTTAGTAGTCTACCAAGTGGCACCCGGTACAGGTGGGCTTGGGACAGACTAGGCACACGTGGCCTGGTGTACCGAGTGGCACCCGGATGGTGGGCTCGGGAACCCTGCACACATCGTTTGGGGCCGTGAGCGACACCCCGGCCGGATCTCCTTGCGGATGGAACCCGAATAGGCGATAAACCTGGACTAGAGACTTGTGTGGTTAGTCAGGTCGTGGCCGACTCCCTCGCCAGGCTTCCGCTTGAAGGTTGCCGAGGTACACGAGGTGTACATGGTGGTAAGTGGCGAGAGCGTGTGTGACGAAGTACACCCCTGCAGGGTTAATATGATCTATTCGAATAGCCGTGTCCGCGGTAAAGGACTTCTGGGTTGCCTATAACAGTTCATAGACAAGTGAAAGTGGATACTCTAAAATGCGCAAGATAAGCGTGAGTGCTATGGATGGCGTTCTCGTAGGAGACGGGAGCGGATCCATAGTGGTGTATTGATATGGTGAATATGTGGACTCGTGTGCGCCACCTCAAAAGAGTTACTTGCAGTCGTAGTTCAGGATAGCCACCGAGTCAAAGCTGGCTTGCTGCAGTTAAACTCCACCACCCCTTTTGTTGATACCGATGCATATGTAGATAGTTCTGATGTAAGTCTTGCTGGGTACATTTGTACTCACGTTTGCTTATTTTATGTTTTGCAGAGAGACGTCAGTCTCGCTAGTAGTTCCGTGTGGACTTCGACGTTTAGCTTGTTACCTCAGCTACGATCTTGTGCCCTCGGCAGGGTCTGGTAGATAGTCAGGCTTCTCAGCCTTTTTCATTTATAGATGTCTGTACTCAGACATGTTAAGCTTCCGCATGTGTTTTGACTTGTATGCTCTGAATGTTGGGTCATGAGACCCATGTTTGTAATATCTGGCTCTTCGGAGCCTAATGAATAAATACTCTGAGTCGTAGAGTCTTGTTGTGATGCCATGTTGTATTTGCACATATCGAGCATATTGTGTGTATGATTGAAATGCTTGGTATGTGTGGGATCCGACAATCTAGTTGTCTATCCTTAGCAGCCTCTCTTATGGGGAAATGTAGTCTAGTGCCTCCTTGAGCCATAGTAGTCCGCTACAGCCCGGTTCACCGGAGTCCTGCTAGCCCAGCACTACTGCTCTGGACACTTGACTGGCCGGCATGTGTTTCATATCGTTCCTGTGTCTGTCCCTTCGGGGAAATGTCACGCGGTGACATCCGGAGTCCTGCCTAGCCTGCTACAGCCCGGGTTCCCGGAGTCCTGTTAGCCTAGTGCTACAGCCCGGATTCGCACGCTGCTGACCGACACGTTCGATGTTGATTCATGTATGCCTGTCCCCATACGTTAGTGCCGCTTTGGGTTCACGACTAGCCATGTCGGCCCGGGTTCTCTGTCATATGGATGCTAGCGACATTGTCATATACGTGAGCCAAAAGGCGCAAACGGTCCCGGGCCATGGTAAGGCGACACCCGTGGGAGTACCGTGCGTGAGGCCGCAAAGTGATATGAGGTGTTACAGGCTAGATCGGTGTGACTCGGAATCGGGGTCCCGACAACGGGGGCAGGGGGGCACCCTAGAGACACAACAATTGATCCTTGAGGTGTCTTAGCCGTGTGCGGTGCCCCCCTCCACCATATTACACCTCGATAATACCATTGCGGAGCTTAGGCGAAGCCCCGCGTCGGTGGAACATCATCATCGTCACCACGCCGTCGTGCTGACGAAACTCTCCCTCAACACTCGGCTGGATCGGAGTTCGAGGGACGTCATCGAGCTGAACGTGTGTAGAACTCGGAGGTGCCGTACGTTCGGTACTTGATCGGTCGGATCGTGAAGACGTACGACTACATCAACCGCGTTGTGATAACGCTTCCGCTGTCGGTCTACGAGGGTACGTGGACAACACTCTCCCCTCTCGTTGCTATGCATCACCATGATCTTGCGTGTGCGTAGGAAATTTTTTGAAATTACTACGTTCCCCAACAGTGGCATCCGAGCCTGGTTTTATGCGTTGATGCTATGCACGAGTAGAACACAAGTGAGTTGTGGGCGATATAAGTCATACTGCTTACCAGCATGTCATACTTTGGTTTAGCGGTATTGTGAGATGAATCGGCCCGAACCGACATTACGCGTACGCTTACACGAGACTGGTTTCACCGTTGCGAGCACTCGTTGCTTAAAGGTGACTGGCGGGTGTCTGTCTCTCTCACTTTAGTTGAACCGAGTGTGGCTACGCCCGGTCCTTGCGAAGGTTAAAACAGCACCAACTTGACAAACTATCATTGTGGTTTTGATGCGTAGGTAAGAACGGTTCTTGCTAAGCCCGTAGCAGCCACGTAAAACTTGCAACAACAAAGTAGAGGACGTCTAACTTGTTTTTGCAGGGCATGTTGTGATGTGATATGGTCAAGACATGATGTGATATAATTTGTTGTATGAGATGATCATGTTTTGTAACCGAGTTATCGGCAACTGGCAGGAGCCATATGGTTGTCGTTTTATTGTATGCAATGCAATCGCCATGTAATGATTTACTTTATCACTAAGCGGTAGCGATAGTCGTAGAAGCATAAGATTGACGAGACGACAACGATGCTACGATGGAGATCAAGGTGTCGCGCCGGTGACGATGGTCATCATGACGGTGCTTCGGAGATGGAGATCACAAGCACGGTGCTTCAGAGATGGAGATCACAAGCACAAGATGATGATGGCCATATCATATCACTTATATTGATTGCATGTGATGTTAATCCTTTATGCATCTTATCTTGCTTTGTTTGACGGTAGCATTATAAGATGATCCTTCACTAAATTATCAAAGTATAAGTGTTCTCCCTGAGTATGCACCATTGCGAAAGTTCTTCGTGCTGAGACACCACGTGATGGTCGGGTGTGATAGGCTCTACGTTCAAATACAACGGGTGCAAAACAGTTGCACACGCGGAATACTCAGGTTAAACTTGACGAGCCTAGCATATAACAGATATGGCCTCGGAACACGGAGACCGAAAGGTCGAGCGTGAATCATATAGTAGATATGATCAACATAGTGATGTTCACCATTGAAACTACTCCATCTCACGTGATGATCGGACATGGTTTAGTTGATATAGATCACATGATCACTTAGAGGATTAGAGGGATGTCTATCTAAGTGGGAGTTCTTAAGTAATATGATTAATTGAACTTAGTCCTAATAGTATTTTGCAAATTATGTTGTAGATCAAATAGCTCGCGTTGTTGCTTCCCTGTGTTTATTTTTGATATGTTCCTAGAGAAAATTATGTTGAAAAATGTTAGTAGCAAAGATGCGGATTGGATCCGTGATCTGAGGATTATCCTCATTGCTACACAGAAAAATTATGCCCTTGATGCACCGCTAGATGACAGACCTATTGCAAGAGTGATGCAGACGTTATGAACGTTTGGCTAGCTCAATATGATGACTACTTGATAGTTTAGTGCACCATGCTTAACGGCTTAGAATCGGGACTTCAAAGACGTTTTGAACGTCATGGACCATATAAGATGTTCCAGGAGTTGAAGTTAATATTTCAAGCAAATACCCGAGTTGAGATATATGAAGTCTCCAACAAGTTCTATAGCTAAAAGATGGAGGAGAATCGCTCAACTAGTGAGCATGTGCTCAGATTGTCTGGGTACTACAATCGCTTGAATCAAGTGGGAGTTAATCTTCCAGATAAAATAGTGATTGACAGAATTCTCTAGTCACCATCACCAAGTTAGTAGAACTTCGTGATGAACTATAATATGCAAGGGATGACGAAAGTAATTCCCGAGCTCTTCGTGATGCTGAGATCGACGAAGGTAGAAATCAAGAAAAACATCAAGTGTTGATGGTTGACGAGACCACTAGTTTCAAGAAAAGGGCAAAAGGAAGGAGGGGAACTTCAAAAAGAACGGCAAGCAAGTTGCTACTCAAGTGAAGAAGCCCAAGTCTGTACCTAAGCCTGAGACTAAGTGCTTCTGCTGCAAAGGAACTGGTCACTGGAGGCGGAACTGCCCCAAGTATTTGGTAGATAAGAAGGATGGCAAAGTGAACAAAGGTATATTGGATGTACATGTTATTGATGTGTACTTACTAGTGTTTATAGCAACCCCTTAGTATTTGATACTGGTTCAGTTGCTAAAGAGTAGTAACTCAAAAACGGGAGTTGCAGAATAAACAGAGACTAGTAAAAGGCGAGGTGACGATGTGTGTTGGAAGTAGTTCCAAGATTGATATGATCATCATCGCACACTCCCTATACTTTCGGGATTAGTGTTGAAACTAAATAAGTGTTATTTGGTGTTTGCGTTGAGCATGAATATGATTTGATCATGTTTATTGCAATACGGTTATTCATTTAAGTTAGAGAACAATTGTTGTTCTGTTTACATGAATAAAAACCTTTTATGGTCATACACACCAACGAAAATGGTTTGTTGGATCTCGATCGTAATGATACACATATTCATAATATTGAAGCCAAAAGATGCAAAGTTAATAATGATAGTGCAACTTATTTGTGGCACTGCCGTTTAGGTCATATCGGTGTAAAGCGCATGAAGAAACTCCATACTGATGGAATTTTGGAATCAATTGATTATGAATCACTTGATGCTTGCGAACCATGCCTCATGGGAAAGATGACTAAAACGCCGTTCTCCGGAACTATGGAGAGAGCAACAGATTTGTTGGAAGTCATACATACAGATGTATGTGGTCCAATGAATATTGAGGCTCGTGGCGGATATCGTTATTTTCTCACCTTCACAGATGATTTGAGCAGATATGGGTATATCTACTTGATGAAACATAAGTCTGAAACATTTGAAAAGTTCAAAGAATTTCAGAGTGAAGTGGAAAATCATCGTGACAAGAAAATAAAGTTTCTATGATCTGATCGTAGAGAAGAGTATTTGAGTTACGAGTTTGGCCTTCAGTTAAAACAAAGTGAAATAGTTTCACTACTCACGCTACCTGGAACACCACAGCATAATGGTGTTTCCGAACGTCATAACCGTACTTTATTGGATATAGTGCAATCTATGATGTCTCTTACCAATTTACCACTATCGTTTTGGGGTTATGCATTAGAGACAGCTACATTCACGTTAAATAGGGCACCACCAAAATCCGTTGAGATGACGCCTTATGAACTGTGGTTTGGCAAGAAACCAAAGTTGTCGTTTCTTAAAGTTTGGGGTTGCGATGCTCATGTGAAAAAGTTTCATCCTGATAAGCTCAAACCCAAATCAGAGAAATGTGTCTTCATAGGATACCCAAAGGAGACAGTTGGGTACACCTTCTATCACAGATCCGAAGGCAAGACATTCGTTGCTAAGAATGGATCCTTTCTAGAGAAGGAGTTTTCTCTCGAAAGAAGTGAGTGGGAGGAAAGTAGAACTTGATGAGGTAACTATACCTGCTCCCTTATTGGAAAGTAGTTCATCACAGAAACCAGTTTCTGAGACACCTACACCAATTAGTGAGGAAGTTAATGATGATGATCATGAAACTTCAGATCAAGTTATTACTGAACCTCGTAGGTCAACCAGAGTAAGATCCGCACCAGAGTGGTACGGTAATCCTGTTCTGGAAGTTATGTTACTAGACCATGACGAACCTACGAACTATGAAGAAGCGATGGTGAGACCAGATTCCGCAAAATGGCTTGAGGCCATGAAATCTGAGATGGGATTCATGTATGAGAACAAAGTATTGACTTTGGTTGACTTGCCCAATGATCAGCAAGCCATTGAAAATAAATGGATCTTCAAGAAGAAGACTGACGCTGATGGTAATGTTACTGTCTATAAAGCTCGACTTGTTGCGAAAGGTTTTCGACAAGTTCAAGGGATTGACTATGATGAGACCTTCTCACCCGTAGCGATGCTTAAGTCTGTCCGAATCATGTTAGCAATTGCCGCATTTTATGATTATGAAATTTGGCAAATGGATGTTAAAACTGCATTCCTGAATGAATTTCTGGAAGAAGAGTTGTATATGATGCAACCAGAAGGTTTTGTCGATCCAAAGGGAGCTAACAAAGTGTGCAAGCTCCAGCGATCCATTTATGGACTGGTGCAAGCATCTCGGAGTTGGAATATACGCTTTGATAAGTTGATCAAAGCATATAGTTGTATACAGACTTGCGGTGAAGCCTGTATTTACAAGAAAGTGAGTGGGAGCACTACAGCATTTCTGATAAGTATATGTGAATGACATATTGTTAATCAGAAATAATGTAGAATTATTCTGCAAAGCATAAAGGAGTGTTTGAAAGGAGTTTTTCAAAGATAGACCTCGGTGAAGCTGCTTACATATTGAGCATCAAGATCTATAGAGATAGATCAAGATGCTTGACAAGTTTTTTTTTCAATGAGTACATACCCTAACAAGATTTTGAAGTAGTTCAAAATAGAACAGTCAAAGAAAGAGTTCTTGCCTGTGTTACAAGGTGTGAACTTGAGTAAGACTCAAAGCCCGACCACGGCAGAAGATAGAAAGAGAATGAAAGTCATTCCCTATGCCTTGGCCATAGGTTCTATAAAGTATGCCATGATGTGTACCAGATCTATTGTACCCTACACTGATTTTGGCAAGGGAGTACAATAGTGATCTAGGAGTAGATCACTGGACAGCGGTCAAAATTATCCTTAGTGGAATAAGGATATGTTTCTCGATTATGGAAGTGACAAAAGGTTCGTCGTAAAGGGTTACGTCGATGCAAGTTTTGACACTAAATCTAGATGACTCTAAGTCTCGGTCTAAATACATATTGAAAGTGGGAGCAATTAGCTAGAGTAGCTCCGTGCAGAGCATTGTAGACATAGAAATTTGCAAAATACTTACGGATCTGAATGTGACAGACCCGTTAACTAAAATTATCTCACAATCAAAACATGATCACACCTTAGTACTCTTTGGGTGTTAATCACATAGCGATGTGAACTAGATTATTGACTCTAGTAAACCCTTTGAGTGTTGGTCACATAGAGATGTGAACTATGGGTGTTAATCACATGGTGATGTGAATTATTAATGTTAAATCACATGGCGATGTGAACTAGATTATTGACTCTAGTGCAAGTGGGAGACTGAAGGAAATATGCCCTAGAGGCAATAATAAAGTATTATTTATTTCCTTATATCATGATAAATGTTTATTATTCATGCTAGAATTGTATTAACCGGAAACATAATACATGTGTGAATATATAGACAAACAGAGTGTCACTAGTATGCCTCTACTTGACTAGCTCGTTAATCAAAGATGGTTATGTTTCCTAGCCATAGACATAAGTTGTCATTTGATTAACGAGATCACCTCATTAGGAGAATGACGTGATTGACTTGACCCATTCCGTTAGCTTGGCACTCGATCGTTTAGTGTGTTGCTATTGCTTTCTTCATGACTTATACATGTTCCTATGACTATGAGATTATGCAACTCCCGTTTACCGGAGGAACACTTTGTGTGCTACCAAACGTCACAACGTAAATGGGTAATTATAAAGGTGCTCTACAGGTGTCCCCAAAGGTACTTGTTGGGTTGGCGTATTTCAAGATTAGGATTTGTCACTCCAATTGTCGGAGAGGTATCTCTGGGCCCACTCGGTAATGCACATCACTATAAGCCTTGCAAGCATTATGACTAATGAGTTAGTTGCGGGATGATGTGTTACGGAACGAGTAAAGAGACTTGCCGGTAACGAGATTGAACTAGGTATCGAGATACCGACGATCGAATCTCGGGCAAGTAACATACCGGTGACAAAGGGAACAACGTATGTTGTTATGCGGTCTGACCGATAAAGATCTTCGTAGAATATGTGGGAGCCAATATGGGCATCCAGGTCCCGCTATTGGTTATTGACCGGAGACGTGTCTCGGTCATGTCTACATAGTTCTCGAACCCGTAGGGTCCGCACGCTTAACGTTACGATGACAGTTTTATTGAGTTTTGATGTACCGAAGGAGTTCGAAGTCCCGGATGAGATCGGGGATATGACGAGGAGTCTCGAAATGGTCGAGACGTAAAAATCGATATATTGGACGACTATATTCGGACTTCGGAAAGGTTCCGAGTGATTCGGGTATTTTTCGGAGTACCGTAGAGTTACGGGAATTCGTATTGGGCCTTAATGGGCCATACGGGAAAGGAGAGAAAAGCCTCAAAAGGTGGCCGCACCCCTCCCCATGGTCTGGTCCGAATTGGACTAGGGAAGGGGGGCGCACCCTTCCTTCTTTCTCCTTCCCTTCTCCTACTCCCACAAGGAAAGGAGGAGTCCTACTCCCAGTGGGAGTAGGACTCCCCCCTATGGCGCGCCTCTCCCCTTGGCCGGCTGCCTCCCCCTTGCTCCTTTATATACGGGGGCAGGGGGGCACCCCAGAGACACAACAATTGATCCTTGAGGTGTCTTAGCCGTGTGTGGTGCCCCCCTCCACCATATTATACCTCGATAATACCGTTGCGGAGCTTAGGCGAAGCCCTGCGTCGGTGGAACATCATCATCGTCACCACGCCGTCGTGCTGACGAAACTCTCCCTCAACACTCGGCTGGATCGGAGTTCGAGGGACGTCATCGAGCTGAACGTGTGTAGAACTCGGAGGTGCCGTACGTTCGGTACTTGATCGGTCGGATCGTGAAGACGTACGACTACATCAACCGCGTTGTGATAACGCTTCCGCTGTCGGTCTACGAGGGTACGTGGACAACACTCTCCCCTCTCGTTGCTATGCATCACCATGATCTTGCGTGTGCGTAGGAATTTTTTTGAAATTACTACGTTCCCCAACAGCCTCAACGCTTGTAGTTGCTCTCTTCACACTCTCTCACCCTCTCCAGATCTAAACAAGACTTCGTTGGCCTCTCTCCCCCCTCACTGCTGGTCAAAGAGCCGGCAGGATCCGTCCGCCGGGAAGGGAAGGAGGCTTAACGCTGTCGCTGTCGGCGAGGAAGGGAATCCACTACCGGCGCAGCTGTTCGCTTTCACCCAGCGGCGGTGCGGGAGGGCCTCCGACCCCTTCTTCCTCGCCGCCGTACATAGTGTGGGCCAAATGGCCTCCGGTCGCCCACCGAACCCCACCCCAAGAACCTTAAGGTATAATTTACTTATTCCACATGCATTGGTCTAGCTGCATGTGGGCTTTTTCTGCTTCTGCACTCTAATCTAGGTGTTGGATCAAACAAGAAAGTAGTGGGGAAAGTTGTATAGCATGAAACTAGGACGTGGTTCAAAGAGGAAAGGAAGGGGGGAAGTACTAGTACAGACTGGCTATCCAGCACCTACGTTGGTCGAAAAGGGGAACCAATGACAAACGTAGTACGCACATCTGTAACGAGCTGATCTTTTGTTTTGGGGGACAAGGCTGTAGAGTTTGAGCGGGACTAGATTTGTCGCGCTTACATAGGGAAAGGTGTCTAAAGATAACAAAACTGGGACCAACACAAATATGCTACTTGGTTGTTTTTGTTCTTTGTTGCAACAGACTGTGCATCACCCCTTCATACATCGGTAGATGCACATGGTGCTGGTGCGTCCACTGTCCCCTGCAACTCTTTAGCTGTTGTTAATCTAAGGCCCTGTTTGGTTAAAAACTCCCTAGTCCCTACCTTCTTGGTTCCAGGGACTAAACATGGACTAGAGGTTATTAAATTACATGCTAAAAGACCATGTTACCCCTAGTAATGAACTATAGAGACAAGCTGCGATGCGGGGCAGGGGCAACTGTTGGAAAAAGTCCCAAAAAGACTCTCCCTCGGGGTCTTCTTTCTTTAGTCCCTAAAAGTCCCTCCTGTTTGGTTTAGATGGGACTGACATGGACTTTTTTAGTCCCTACACCAAAATGTCCCTATAAACAAACACCCTCTAATAATGCCACTGGAAAATTGATGCAATGCCACAGTTAAAAGAAAATTACATGTTTAGCAAATTTTATTGTTAATATAATCTCTCTGTTAATATTAATCAATGCCACCGTTTGAGAAATGCTACTGTCTTGCTTTCTTTCCCATTTAGATAAGTTAGATGCTTCTTTTTGTTGGCTTCTATGTCATCCACCGTTATTGACCACTAGTTGTTTCCTTTGCACCTCTGTGTAAACAGGGTTATCTACTTCACCTCGTTGCTATTGTGACCTTTTGTTGCACTGCACAAAACACTTTTGTTTTAAGAGTGTTTTGTGTAGTTCAACCAAAATGTCACACCGACAACGTTGCTTGATTGCTTGATCTTAGTGGAACTGCACAAGAGGAGATCTTACTTCCCATCCGTGTTGGCAAATTTGGTTCAGATCTTCTTCTTGTGAGTTGTTTGAATTCCACGTCATGAGAGGTCAGTACTAGCCTTCTTTCACATGATTGTGCAGTGTGCTTTCATATGTTGTGCTACTTGTATGCTAATGTTGCTTGATTTTAGGGAACTGCACAAATGGAGACAAGACTTCCAATCTGTATGTGCACCGTAATATCCCATTGAGGTAAGATAAGGATATTTCACAACTGTTGGCCTATATTTTGCCACTTTCATCTGAAAATTAACGTCGTTGTTTAGTGCTATACTTCTGCTCCCTAATTGACATGCCAAATCTTACATTGAAGGCGAAGCTTCTCTGTTATTGAACCAAGTGATGAAGGGGAAGAACAAGCGGAAGAAAAACAAAAATCAACTCCACGTGTTGTAATGAAGCACTGGAACAGTGATGACACAAGTAATGATATAGGTTTGCATCTTAATTTATTGTTATGGATGGAACGAGCAATTGTTTTGCCACTAATTTAATGCCACTCTTAATGTAATATGTAATTATCTCTACTTGTGCAAACATGGATCTTGTTTGAAGATACCATATATTTTAGTGGAACTGCACAAGAAGATGTTGGAAACATTAAACTAATCGAGGAGTATATAGTAAGCATGGCAACCACAGTAGATAACAACATATGGTTCCGGAGAAGTGCTTGATCTGTATGCTCTACACAATATGCCTCCTGAGAAAGGTTGGTACTCGCCCACGGATTTCATCCATATGATTGAGCTTTCTCATCTCTATTGGTGTTGTGCTACTGTTTAGATATTGTCATGAGAAAGTGGTATTGTCCTTGAGAAGTGCTTCATCTGTGTTGTTTTAAATATTTCCTTTCCTTTTTTTCGAGCAAACAGGGATGCTAGCATTTAGTTGTCCTCTTGTCTTTGCACAAAAGGATCATCCTCTGAAGAAGAAGAATATGGAGTACGTGAAGTGCCTAGTTCCGATTATGCCATCATAAAGAAGCCAAGCCTCTCTTCTTAAGAAGGGAGCAGTTGAAGGATGGTTACATTATTACCCACAAGAACAAACTAACTTCAGCTCAGAAGGACTCACGGATCTGCATCTTTGTTGCTGTGATGGCCAGTACAATGTTGTTTTACGATTCCTTCTGGTGAGTTCCATTTTTTTAAATGTGTGCTCTGCATGGATCATGTAGGTTGTCTGTTTAAACTATCAATTCATAGTACAGTTTGCTTTATACTAATCACTTTTTTTGTATTTATGCAAATAGGGGTGCTCAGCTTGATTTCAATGGGAACTGCACAAAATGTTCACGAATACATCAAATATTCTCGAATCATTCATTTCCACCACAAGAAAGGAGGTACCGATATGTTCAAGGCGTTGCAACATATAAAGGCGAAGTCATACAAGCTACGCACGAATTTGGTTGATTTTGGTGGAACTGCACAAAAGAACAGCTGGTTTATTTAGCGCGAGGTGCCATGCAATGTCTGAACTGATGGCAAACCCTGCCCATTCCACAATCTTAGGCATTTGATATTTTGGGATGGGAAAACCTTGTCAAAGTTTGCTCATTGATGTACGCAAAACAACACACATTTGACATTTTGGAATGGGACAACCTTGTCAAATTTTTCTCATTGATGTTAGCAAGAAGACATGCATTTGATATTTTCGAATGGGACGCCCTTTGCTGTTAGCAGCATCTATCATTTTTTATTTATTCTTTAGTTGTGAAGTAAATATTGGCTCTGACATGTGAATCGCTGAGATGCATAATCCTCGATTATTTTGAATGTTCTCTATGAATTGCCAGGCCTGTGTGTTGATTGCAATGTACAGGAATGCTAAATTTTGTACTCCCTATGTTCCTTTTTACTTCGCATATTAGATTTCTTTCAAGTCAGTTGAGTTTACATAGTGAATGTTGATACTTTTTCTGTAAGATTGGTCAAAGTAGAGATACTTTGACTTCAGACAAAACTTATATGCAGACTAAAAAGGACCGGAGGGAGTACATGTGAAACTGCTGCAAACGAGGTGATCACCCTGGGAATAATGCTAGTACGTATTGTTTTGCATGTTCATCCAATGCCAGTGATACAAGAATTCAAACAAATCAAAGTAAATTCATTCATACACTGCCGGATTTCATATAAACATGCCGGATTTCATTACATTTCATACATTCTTCAACTAAAAAGGGGTGCGCTAGAGGTATAATTAATTAACCGTAGCACCCGTGTCCAGCTGAGCCGAACAGAACCTTCTTCTCCAGTGGACTGAGCTTCAGTGACATAACAGCAGGTGCGGTTGTGTCACTTACATGTGGGCCAGATGCCTCTTGGGCCCACATGCGAGTGACTCAATGTACCTCTTGAGCATGTGTTGGTTTTCCCTTGAAGAGGAAAGGGTGATGCAACAAAGTAGCGTAAGTATTTCCCTTAGTTTTTGGGAACCAAGGTATCAATCCAGTAGGAGACTACACGCAAATCCCTTGTACCCGCACAAACAAATAAGAACCTTGCAACCAACGCGATAAAGGGGTTGTCAATCCCTTCACGGCCACTTACAAAAGTCAGATCTGATAGAGATAAAAAGATAAATATTTTTGGTAATTTTTATGGTAAAGATTGGAAAGTAAAGATTGCAAAATAAAATAGATCGGAAACTTATATGATGGAAAATAGACCCGGGGGCCATAGGTTTCACTAGTGGCTTCTCTCAAGATAGCAAATTCTACGGTGGGTGAACGAATTACTGTCAAGCAATTGATAGAAAAGCGCATAGTTATGAGAATATCTAGGCATGATCATGTATATAGGCATCACGTCTGTGACAAGTAGACCGAAATGATTCTGCATCTACTACTATTACTCCACACATCAACCGCTATCCAGCATGCATTTAGAGTATTAAGTTCATAAGAACAGAGTAACGCATCAGGCAAGATGACATGATGTAGAGGGATAAACTCAAGCAATATGATATAAACCCCATATTTGTATCCTCGATGGAAACAATACAATACGTGCCTTGCTTCCCCTGCTGTCACTGGGAAAGGACACCGCAAGATTGAACCCAAATCTAAGCACTTCTCCCATTGCAAGAAAGATCAATCTAGTAGGCCAAACCAAATTGATAATTCGAAGAGACTTGCAAAGATATTAAATCATGCATATAAGAATTCAGGGAAGAATCAAATATTGTTCATAGATAATCTTGATCATAAACCCACAATTCATCGGATCTCGACAAACACACCGCAAAAAGAATTACATCAAATAGATCTCCAAGAGAACCGAGGAGAACTTTGTATTGAGATTGAGGGAGTCCTGGACTAAGGGGTCCTCAGGCGTCCGGCCTGTTAGCCCTGGGCCAAACTGATGGGCTGTGAAGATACAAAGACCGAAGACTGCACCCGTGTCCGGATGGGACTCTCCTTGGCGTGGAAGGCAAGCTTGGCGACCAAATATGTAGATTCCCTTCCTTGTAACCGACCATGTGTAACCCTAGATCCTCCTGGTGCTTATATAAACCGGAGGACTTAGTCCGAATGAGGAGACACTCATTACCATAGTCATACAGGCTAGACTTCTAGGGTTTAGCCATTACGATCTCGTGGTAGATCAACTCTTCTAATACTCATATTCATCAAGATCAATCAAGAAGGAAGTAGGGTATTACCTCCATAGAGAGGGCCCGAACCTAGGTAAACATCGTGTCCCCTGTCTCCTGTTACCATCGACCTTAGACGCACAGTTCGGGACCCCCTACCCGAGATCCGCCGGTTTTGACACCGACATTGCTGCTTTCATTGAGAGTTCGATTGGGCCGTCCCCAAAAGGTTCCGATGGCCCCTTCAATCGTCAACAATGACGCTTTCCAAGGAGAAACCTTTCTCCCCGGACAGATCTTCGTATTCTGCGGCTTCGTATTGCGGGCCAACTCGTTTGGCCATCTGGAGCAGATCGATAGCTACGCCCCTGGCCACCAGGTCAGATTAGGGAGCTTGAACTACGTCGCGGACGCCCATGGAGATTTGATCTTCGCCGGATTCGAGACCGCGGCAACCACTCCTGGTCACCTTGATGAACATGACTTAAATCTGTCGTCAAACCGTATCCAGGAGATAGCCCCTGTAATAGCTCTGGCCTTAGATCCAGAGCATACAACACCGTCCAAGGATTGGAGGCTCAATCCCACCGCAGAGGCCACAGATTCCCCGGCGTTGGAGCCGCACATGGACTTAACCTCACGCAATATTTGTGTTTCCGGAACTCTGGACTTGTCTCAGGGCGTAAGTTCCGAACCATGTGAGCCCACGGATGCCGAACTTGATCTCTTATCGATCTTCGAGTTCAGCGCCATAGACATCTTCCAGCACTCGCCCTTGGGCGATGTGCTAAACTCATTAAAGAGCCTGTCCTTGGCGGGGGACTCACAACCGAACTATGTTCGGTTCGAACTAGGGGATTTAACCGACACCCGCCACCCACCCGCCACCCACTTCATAGCCACAGTTGAGGATTTATGTGCTAAACTCATTAAAGAATCTTGCTTCCCACCCGCCACCCACTTCATAGCCACAGTCGAGGATTTAACCGACACACTTGATTACGACTCCGAAGACAACGACGGTATGGACGACGATGCCGATGAGGAGCAAAATCAAAATCTGTCCATTCACCGGACGCTGGACGGCCACCTCTTCGTATGATGTGTACATGGTGGACACACCCAAAACAACCAAAGACAATGACAAAGAAAATATAGTCAAGAATAAACCTCCTGAGACAGAGCAAAAACGCCGGCGTCCTCGACACCGCTCTAAGTCACGTCGTTCAAAAGACAGCAATGCTGGCACCGGAGAAATAATACTCCGGACGATGCCGAAAACAATGAAGACCTTGCCGAGGTAACATCCGAATAGGAGGAGCAAGAAAACGGGCAAGCTAGCCCCGACGAACAGGTCAGGCCCAATGACTCAGAGGACGGTAGTTATCGTCCGCACTCTGAGGATGAGGAAAGCCTCGGCAATGAAGATTTCATCGTTCTTGAGGAACCTCTCGAGCCGGAGCGCTTTAAGTGCCAGCTAATAGCCACCACAAGGAGCCTGAAAAAGAAGCAGCAGCAGCTTCAAGCTGACCAAGATCCACTTGTCGACAGATGGATTGATGTCCTGGCAGCCGACGAACACGGCCTCAGATGCCCAGCCAAGAGTTACCCGAAGCAAAGGTTGCTACCTCAGTTCGATGAAGCACCGGAGAACATACCTCCCTCGCGTAATGCGGCCGACTGAACACTACGCGGTCGGGACAATGCGGCGGACCGACCCCTTCGTGGTCGGGATAGAGTGACAACTCAAGCCGAACAGCAGCCCGCTGAGGGAGTCCTGGACTAAGGGGTCCTCGGGCGTCCGGCCTGTTATCCATTGGGCCGGACTGATGGGCTATGAAGACATAAAGGCCGAAGACTGTACCATTGTCCGGATTGGACTCTCCTTAGCATGGAAGGCAAGCTAGGCGACCAATTATGAAGATTCCTTCTTATGTAACCGACCCCATGTAACCCTAGATCTCTCCGGTGTCTATATAAACTGGAGAGAGTAGTCCGGATAGGGAAGAGATTCATTACCTTATTCACATAGGCTAGACCTTTAGGGTTTAACCATTATGATCTCGTGGTAGATCAACTCTTGTAACACTCATATTCATCAAGATCAATCAAGCAGGAAGTAGGGTATTACCTCCATAGAGAGGGCCCGAACCTGGGTAAACATTGTGTCCCCCGTCTCCTGTTACCATCGATCCTAGACGCACAGTTCGGGACCCCCTACCGAGATCTGCCGGTTTTGACACCGACATTGGTGCTTTCACTGAGAGTTCCACTGTGCCATCGACGAAAGGTTTGATGCCCCCTTCAATTGTCAACAATGACGCTGTCCAAGGAATAACCTTCCTCCCCGGACAGATTTTTGTGTTCGGCGCCTTCGTACCGCGGGTCAACTCGCTTGGCCGTCTGGAGCAGATCGATAGCTACACCCCTGGCCACCAGGTCAGATTCAGAAACTCGAACTACGCTACGGACACCCGTGGAGACTTGATCTCCAATAGGTTTGAAACCGAAGCGATCGCTCCCCCTTGTCCCGACGAACATGACTTACATCTGTTGTCGGATTACATCCAGGAGATGGATCCTGTTGCAGCAACGGCCCTAGAACCGGAGTGGATTGTTCCCTCCGAGGCCACAAAGTCCGTAGCGTTGGAGCCGCGCATGGACTTGACATCCTGCAATGTTTGCGTCAACGGAACTCCGGACTCATCTCCGGCTATACGTTCCGGACCAGGCACGCCTGCGGACACCAAGCTGGATCGGTTATCAATTTTTGGATTTAGCGCCGCGGACATCTTCTAGCATTCACCGTTGGGTGACGTGCTAAACTCTTTAAAGAACTTGTCCTTGGAAAAGGACTCACTGCCGAACTATATTTGGTTTGAGCTAGAGGCGGACGATGAGGAATTTTGCGTCCCACCCGGCACCCACTTCATAGCCACCGTGGATGACTTAACCGACGTGCTTGACTATGGCTCTGAAGACATCAACGGTATGGACGACAATGCCGACAAGGAGCAAGGCCAAGAGCCGCCATTCACTGGACGTTGGACGGCCACTTCTTTGTACGACGTGTACATGGTCGATACACCCAAAGGATCTGGCGACGACAAAGAAGAGCCAGATGCTAATAAACCCTCTATGACGCAGTCCAAGCGCCGACGCCCCAAACGTCGTTCTAAGCCTCGCCGCTCAATGGATGGCAACGCGGACACCGGAGAAAATAGTACTCCGAGCGACGCCGAAAACAATGAAGACCCTGTCGGAGCTACATCCGAACAGGAGGAACATGACAACACGCAAGACAACCTTGACGAACAGGCCATAGAAGATGACTCGGGAGACGATAGTTACCATCCACCCTCCGAGGAGGAGACAAGCCTCGGCAACGAAGATTTCATCGTGCCTGAGGATCCTCTGGAGTAGGAGCGCTTTAAGCTTCAGCTCATAGCCATTGCAAGGAGCCTAAAAAAGAAACAGCAGCAGCTTCAAGCCGAACAAGATCTGCTCGTCGACAGATGGACTGACGTCCTAACTGGCGAAGAATATGGCCTCAAGTGCCTAGCCAAGAGCTACCCGAAACGTAGACTGCTACCTCGATTTGACGAGGAGGCACCGGAGCGCATATCTCCCTCACGTAATGCAGAACGACCACCACGTGGTCGAGACAGGGCGGCCGATCGGCCACCCCGTGGTAGGGATAAAGCGGCAACTCAGGCCGAACAGCAGCCTGCCCCACCGCCCCGCAGAAATAGAGACAGAACAACTCGAGATCACACGTACGACCTCCGATAGACCTTGGACAGTAGAGCAGGACTCACAAGATCGATCTACGGATCACGAGGACGTGCTTCGAGGCACGACGGCGACTTATTCGGGCGTGACAAACCTAACCACACCCGGGCCGAATTCCGCAGACGGACTCCATCAGAGCTACGTCCCGACGCGGCCCGATATAGAGGCGCTGCACACCCTCTCTACTTTACGGATGAAGTACTAGATCAGGAATTCCCCGAGGGGTTCAAGCCCGTCAATATCGAATCATACGACGGCACAACCGATCCCGCAGTATGGATCGAGGATTTCATTCTCCATATCCATATGGCTCGAGGAGATGACCTCCACGCCATTAAATACCTCCCACTACAGCTCAAAGGGCCAGCTCGGCACTTGCTAAATAGTCTGCGTGAAAACTCCACCGGCAGCTGGGAGGACTTGGAAGAGGCTTTCCTTGATAACTTCCAAGGAACTTATGTCCGGCCGCCAGATGCTGATGACTTAAGCCACATAGTTCAACAGCCCGGAGAATCAGCTAGAAAATTCTGGACTAGGTTCCTAACCAAAAAGAACCAGATCATTGACTGTCCGGATGCCAAGGCCTTGGCAGCCTTCAAACACAGCATCCGTGACGAATGGCTAGCACGCCATCTCGGCTAGGAAAAGCCGAAGTCCGTGGCAGCCCTCAGGCACTCGTGACCCGCTTTTATGCGGGAGAGGACAGTTGGCTGGCTCACAGGAACAACACAGCTAGTGAGACAGGTCCCTCTGAGGCCAAGAATAGCACTGGCAAGCTCCGGCGCAACAGACACAAACGCCGAAGCAATGACAACAACACCGATGACACCACAGTCAACGCCGGATTCTCTGGCTCCAAGCCCGACCAACAGAAGAATCCCTACAAAAGAAACAATGAAGGACCTTCCAGCCTGGACCGCATACTCGACCGTCCGTGCTAGATATACGGCACCCCAGACAAGCAAGCCAATCATACCAACAGGGATTGTTGGGTTTTCAAGCAGGCTGGCAAGTTAAATGCCGAAAATAAAGAAAAGGGATCACAAAGTGAGGACGAGGACAAAGGGTCCCGGCAGCCGAACACTGGAGGGCAGAAGTAATTCCCCCCCCCCCCCCCAAGTCAAAACGGCGAATATGATATACGCCACACATATCCCCAAAAGGGAGTGCAAGTGAGCGCTTAGGAACGTCTACGCGGTAGAGCCAGTCGCCCCAAAATTCAATCTGTGGTCGTCGTTCCCGATCACCTTCGATCGATGAGACCACCCAACTAGTATCCACCACGGCGGTTCGGCCGCACTAGTACCTTGACCCAATTATTGACGGGTTTCACCTAACACAAGTCCTGATGGACGGGGGTAGTAGCCTCAACCTGCTCTATCAAGACATAGTGCGGAAGATGGGCATTGACCCCTCACGAATCAAACCAACAAAGACTACCTTCAAAGGAGTCATACCAGGCGTCGAGGCCCACTGTACGGGCTCAATCACGCTGGAAGTAGTCTTTGGTTCTCCGGACAACTTCCGAAGCGAGGAGTTAATCTTCGTCATCGTCCCCTTCCGCAGTGGCTACCATGCATTGCTCGGACAAACAGCGTTTGCTAGATTCAACGCATTGCCACACTACGCTTATCTCAACCTCAAGATACCCGGTCCACATGGCGTCAAAACAGTCTATGGCAATACGGAATGCTCCCTCCGAACAGAGGAGCACACCGCCGCCCTAGCAGCAGAGGTAGAGCGTGGCCTTCTCAAGCAGCACCATAGTGCGGCTGCCGAGCCCCTGGACATCATCAAGAGGTTCCGAGCTACACTACAGCAGGACAGCGCGGCTCGTCATGAGCTCAATTAGCAATTCGGCCTCCGTCCCATCCCTGATGAAGTAGTGGCATTCGCACCACGCGTACATAATTACGCACTGAAAATCCCATGGACATCGATGGAGGCAGAAGCTGACCCGGGACTTACAGTTCGACCAGACCGATCCCGGACACATATAATATCTACCTTTTTCTTTCTGTTCTAGGTTCCTTTTACCACGGGCCTGCTGACCTTTGAAGGATCGGCATACAAAGGATGCAAGTAGCATAGGTATGCAGAGTAACCTCTAGACGTCTTCTTGACGATATTTATATTTATTTCTCAGGACCGCACGCTGAGCCCTATTGGTTCCGGCATGTTAAATAGCCCGGAGGCTTATCGCACTATTTGTACAAGATACGCCTTGACGTATCCATCCACTTATAATGAAAGTGGTTTGCGGCCCGGTTTCTATGGTTTTCACCTCTTACTTCATTTTATCTTGATCTGCTTATCGTTTGCATCGCTACCCTTTGGTACGTCTCATATTTGCCAGGGGCTACTTATCGCCCCACAATACGGCAGCAAGGACCAAACACTTTTTATATATATGTTCGGCACCCCGAATTCAGCATTATATGCATTGGCTCCGAATCATGTCTTTGCACTACAAGAAATATGTCAACTTGTGACCTTGACTATTGGTCACTGAAAGGTCATTGTTTTTCATTTGCGACCTTTTTGTGACCAAAAATAGAAGGTCAAAAGCTGGCAGTCGTAAACTGAAATTAACGACCTTCTCTGTGAGAAGGTCGTAGACGTTTACGACCAAAATATGCCTACTGTTTGGTCACTAGCTATCTGCCCAGGCCACGTCGGATCTGACGTGCCAAGCTGACGTGGCAATATTATGACCAATTGAAAAGGTCAAAAACTAGAATCGGCCTGGTCCAGTTGGGTGTTTATATGGGCCGAGCCCATTAATTCAGCCAATTTAGTGTATTTTTCTGTCAATTTTTGTTAGCTTCATGGGCCAAGCCCAACATCGCAGCCTTTTTATTTTTGGGCCATGGCCATTTTGGCTAAGCAGTTCAAGTATTTCTTTTTTTTAAAGATGGGTCCACTATTCAAATGGGTCCCAATTGTCAGGTTCTTCTAGTAAGTGGGTCCCAATTGTCAAGGTCATTTTCTTTAAATTTCAATTTGCTAGTAAATAAATCACCAACATTCAAATGGGAACAGATAGAGGACACAAATAGTACTTCACATAACAGCCAGAATCAGTTTTGGAACTACATGCCGAGTAGAGGAACTACATGCCGAGTACATGGTAGTACAACTACATGGGACTACAGCTACCAGCAGAAGTAGACGCTTGCAAGAGAGGTAGGGACTAAACGAACAGCAACCGAGCTAAACTAAGTGACAGTAGCAATGACTGGCAGCGGCGACATTCGAGAGAGCCCCTCCCCTGCTGCTGCTTGGTATGCCTGCTACTGCTTGGTGTACTGCATCACTAGTCACCCTGCACACAGCAAGAATTTTAGCTTTACATAAGGTTTGCCAACTTTCATATTGCCAGCAGAATGCTCAGCGTAGAGGGAAGATATTATCTCCACTGCACTAAGTCCCGCATTTTCAGACAGTGTTCTTGGAACCATTTCAAAACTTTCACCAAATTTTGAAATGGCATACTGATCCAACCTGCATAATTGACCAACAACAGATGACGCAAATTAGCACAGGATTAATAAGTAACATTCTGTTTAATAAACCAACTACAAAAAAATACTATGGCAAGAACATTGTTCACATATCAAATATGTCTTGAGTCCTACAGAATTATGGAACTCTAACAAAGAATACAAACATGACGTTACAAACTAAAACCCCAATGTGGACTTCAGATGCAACCACTCAATAAACACCAGGAGAACATGCACAATATGACTTGTATATTTTATTTGTTGCCATTGTACTGGAATGCATGCAACGATAAAATTTGTGCACTTGAAGGTGGTTAATAAACAGAACTATCATTTGTACCCTCATGTTTCAGATGTGCCCTTTTACATGTATATATGAAATTTATTTGTCTCACAATCAAATGTAGTTACCCTGTTTCCTTCAGAGAAAACTCCTTCAATCTCTTTGCCAGTTCTACTTCTGTTGCGGCAGCTCCAGGAATAATCCGACTGTCCCTGCACATTGACTGGTATAAACACAACCAGTTAGATAACATTCCACAAATCAGATGATAAT
Organism: Triticum aestivum; assembly: GCF_018294505.1. NCBI lineage: Eukaryota > Viridiplantae > Streptophyta > Magnoliopsida > Poales > Poaceae > Triticum > Triticum aestivum. Next base: position 349,151,762 of record NC_057802.1, on the reverse strand, counting down.
GGAGCATGACTAATACAAAACAATGCAAGGACCCTAATACATGAGATTGACATTCACAAGCTATTTGCATTTATATTTAGAACTGCGTCACACCATTTACATTACTAGTTATGTATTGACATACTTATCTAAAAGAACATATATAGAAATATATGAATTTTATTTCTGAATACCATTACAGAAGTACTAAAAAACAAGAGCTCATTACACAAGAATCCAGGAAGAACCCATCAATTCTGCGCCGGAGCGGGAGATGTGCAGGCAGATCAAATAGTAGATTCGAGCAAGAAGGATGTACTACCTGAAATAGGAAACGAGGAGGCCGATCCGACGAGTCCCACCCAAACTGTGGAAGGAACAGCGGCAGCAGCTGCAGAAGGACTCGACGGCCCAGACGCCGTCGTGGAACTGGTAGGTGACGACGATGTGGTAGTGGTGGAAGCCGTCGCTGAGGCCGACGGCGCCTGCCGTGTCCTCGTTGTCCTCGAAGGCGATGACGACGGACGGGTCGACGTCGAAGCAAGTGCGCTGCAGGCCACATCATCATATTTGAGCATTAATATTTCTGTATTACTACACAGCAACTACAGCACTAGGAGTACACAACAACTAGTAGCAGAACTAGAAGAAATAACCAGATTGAGTGTACACCAATATCATCAGGAACATGAGTATAACAAGCATCTTGCTTTACTGGGATAGAGTGACACAGCAGAATTACTAGGATACAATAACACATACACATTTTTGATTTAACACGTTCAGAAACAATCTAGTGTGTATATTGTACTCTGCTAGGCTTGATTTAACACACATTATTTATTTAACACATGTCCCAAAAATGAACTACTCCTGCAAATCTCAGAAGAGCATAAGCACACACTACATCTACTCCCAAACAATCACTTGCCAAACTCAAAAGAGCATAAGCAAAAGACCAGTGCATATTAACCAAAACAGTTTCTTCAGTACTCAGGCATCACAAGGAAAAAGAGCAGTGCATCACTAGTGACACTCACAATTTTGATGCCAATTATAGCAAATTAGCTTCAGATCTATCAATGCTAGTAGAAGATCTCTTTAGATGGTCATAAAGAGGAAAGGCATTGACCTGATCTCGGTGCGCAGGTTCCGGTTGATGCTCTTGAGCCGGCTCAGGGTGCGCTGCATATTCTGCCATGATATCAAACGGAAGCAAATCAGCCACATCAAAGAAAGGAGAAAGTGATACAGCTAAAGAAAAAGATGGATGGAGGCAAGATAGAGAAGCAGCAACCAACCTCATACTGCTCGGTCCACAGGCTGGTCCCGGTGGCCTGCTGGTAGCGGTCGAAATCCCCTTGATGCTGCAAGTAGCACATGAAGAATAAGAACAAAACAAAGCTTGGAGGTCTTCTCCTTGTCATCCTCACCGTTTCTGCATACACACAGTCGCATGAACAACATTCAACATTGTTATCTACACAGAGAAGAGATAAATCAAACAGAGCTCAATCATTTTGTCGTATTCAGAGCATGAACAACATTCAACATTCAGCATGTTATCTACATAGAGAACAACAACATTCAGCATGAACAACATTCAGACAAATCAAACAGAGCATGAACAACATTCAACATTCAGCATATTATCTACACAGAGAACAACAACATTCAGCATGAACAACATTGAGCAGGCATGAACAAGCTACGAAAACCTGTTGCAGCAGAACTAAGTGAGCAAGTAGAGTCACCAAACAACAGAACTTTTGCAATTGAGGCTACACCCAATCTGGGTTGCTGCCATGTACTACTTTTATTCTAGTTCAGAACCGAAGCATGGACTGTATAGATATAATGGGGTTATAAGTAATGAGCATCCCTTACACTGGAACTCAACAGTGCAAAGAACATGCATAATTGGCAAAACAAAAGGGGAAGATCCTGCCAATCTGCCATCATAAACAAGCACAATTGATCCCTGTCCCTCAATCTTAAGCTGAACAACCAAGAAAGGAACAAGATAATGCGACTGTCTGCATCAGAGTTCCACTTTGACATGGCAAACAGACGCTCATAACTCCTACCTACCCAACACTAGACCATGCAAGCAAGGCTTGTTTGTAATCCAAATGATGATCACCTGAGAGAGCACTAATCTATACCTAGCCATAATCTACCACAGCAAGAAACACAAGGCGCTCCCTCAATCCCCACGAATCAATTCCAAACTAGGGAATCCTGCCAGGATCTCACCTACACATGTACAAACAAATCCACCGACAATATTTCACATGCATGAACTAGCCAGTAGCCACCAGCAAGAATCATGAAGCAACTAACATAATACTGCTAATACCACACTTGCCCAAATTACTAGTAAACCCAAGAAGTTTTCCTCGTGCTGGATCTCCCTGTCGAAGTTTCCTGCAACTAGCCCAAACCAACAGAGAAGAGAAGCATTCATCAGGGAATGGAAGGGAAGGGGATAGATGAAGAGGAAATAGAGAGAGGGGGTGGACCATGATGCGGCGGCTGCTTCTGCTTTTCCTCGTGCTGGAGGAAGAAGGACCTTGACGAGCACAAGATCCATGGCGTCTCGAGCAGAGGAAGCTCCACTCCATGGCGCCTGCCTACAGAGACGAGACGAGACGGGGTCAGAGAGGGAGAGAAGAGGAGGAGGAGAAGGAGGGGAGTAGGGATTCATACCAAACACTGCCGTCGAGCCGAGCCCTGTGCCTGCGCCCTGCGGTCGGTCACCATGGCCGGCGGGTAGGGTTTCCGGTGCGGGCAGGGGTCGAGGGAGGGCGGGTCTGACCGCGGGCTGAGCAGCTCCAGCGGATCTGCGATCACGGCAAGACGGGGAGGGGCCAACGAGGGTGGAGTGGAGGCCGGGGTTGGGGGAGACAACGGAGGTCGGCGGCAGCCATGGTGACCTGCCGCCACCGGCGGCGCTCGTCCAGCGTGGTGGGGCACTAGGATCGACGGGTGGATCAGCGCGGGGGCGAGGGGAGGCCGGAGGTGGCGTGCGGCGTGGTGGGAGACAGGGGCGAGGCAGAGAGGGAGGGACGGTGAGCGTGCGTGGACGGCGAGGTGCGGCGTGGATCTGGGCAGCGCGAGGCGTGGGGAAGGACTGCTATGGGGAAAAGGGAGCGGCGGCGGCGATGGGGAGAAGGGGTCATGCGGTGATTCATGGGAGAGAGGAGTGTGTGGGGGAGGCCATGGACGGCGGGGCGCTCCGCCGGAGGGAGGTGGCGGCCGCGATCTGGAAGAGAGGAGTGGTGTGCGGGGAGAGAGGGGCACGAGGACTCAGGAGAGCTAGGGTTTCGGCTTAGGTGGGCTTCAGGTGAGGACAACCGTTGGATCCGGGAGCATCCGACGGTGATCCATCCACGATCCGCGTGAAACGCCGACGGACCAATCAAAATGCAGCACACGCGTACGATGTCATGACCATCTAAATTGGTCGTAGTTAACTGAAAAATTGGTCATGGTTGATTAAAAATTCATTTTCCATTTTTTGAGTGCCCAAAATGAGTTTTTTTGTAAAGGATCTACCATATATTTATTTCAAAATTGTACCAAATCAATTTTCTAAAATACTAGGACATATTTAATGCACAATTGACCAAATGGTTGGGTGTAAAAAGTTTTTATACACCTCTGGTGAAAAAGAAAAACTCCCGCCGATTCAGCTGGAAGCGGGTCAAATACTAGGACATAGTTTGCTCTTTATTTTTTCCAAAAATCATTTCTAGGTACATAAGTATCTATTAAATCATAGAAACACAAAAAGTTTTCCAAGATTCAACCACTAGCTAGGAACGGTCATGCCCGTCGTTTTGACCGCATTTTGAAACGGGCATAAAAAATTCAAAAAAAATCAAAAAATTGGAAAACCTTCGAATTGTGTCATTATATGTGACCAAGTTACCAGCAAAAATTATAAACTTGTAATACGGGGATTATTTTTAAAAAGTGTTCTCACAAACGAGCTATCAAGTGTGAAGATGCATGGCTTTCAACCCAAATGCTCAATCATATGGCCACATTCATGGCATAGTTTGTTCAAATGATCTCGTATTGTGCACAAGGGTGCATATTGGAATGACAAACAATGTTTCCTAAGGGAGTTTTCATTTTCTTTGGACGAAAAATTCATTTTCCATTTTTCGAGTGCCCGAAATGAGGTTTTTTTGTGAAGGACCTACCATATATTTGATGCAAAATTGGACAAAATCAATTTTCTAAAATACTAGGACATATTTAATGCACAATTGACCAAATGGTTGGGTGTAAAAAGTTTTGATCCACCTCTCATGAAAAAGACAAATTCCCGCCGATTCAGCTAGAAGCGGGTCAAATTTGAACTGTAGCTGCCTCGTAGTTTGCTCTTTATTTTTTTCCAAAAATCATTTCTAGGTACATAAGTATCTATTTAATCAGAGAAACACCAAAAAAATTCAAGATTCAACCACTAACTAGGAACGGTCATTCCCGCCGTTTTGACCGCATTTTGAAACGGGCATAAAAAATTCAAAAAAAAACAAAAAATTGGAAAACCTTCGCGTTGTGTCATTATATGTGGCCAAGTTTCCAGGAAAAATAATAAACTTGTAATACGGAAATTATTTTTAAAAAGTGTTCTCAGAAACGAGCTATCATGCGTGAAGATTCATGGCTTTCAAGCCAAATGATCAATCTTATGGCCACATTCATGGCATAGTTTGTTCAAATGATCTCATATTGTGCACAAGGGTGCATCTTGGAATTCCAAACAATGTTGCCTAAGGGAGTTTTCATTTTCTTTTCACGGAAAATACATTTTCCATTTTCCGAGTGCCCGAAATGAGGTTTTTTTGTGAAGGACCTACCATATATTTGTTGCAAAATTGGACCAAATCAATTTTCTAAAATACTAGGACATATTTAATGCACAATTGACCAAATGGTTGGGTGTAAAAAGTTTTGATCCACCTCTTGTGAAAAAGACAAATTCCCGCCGATTCAGCTGGAAGCGGGTCAAATTTGAACTGTAGCTGCCTCGTGCTCTTTATTTTTTCCAAAAATCATTTCTAGGTACATAAGTATCTATTTAATCAGAGAAACACCAAAAAAAATTCAAGATTCAACCACTAGCTAGGAACGGTCATTCCCGCCGTTTTGACCGCATTTTGAAACGAGCATAAAAAATTCAAAAAAAATCAAAAAATTGGAAAACCTTCGCATTGTGTCATTATATGTGGCCAAGTTTCCAGGAGAAATAATAAACTTGTAATACGGAAATTATTTTAAAAAAGTGTTCTCAGAAATGAGCTATCATGCGTGAAGATTCATGGCTTTCAAGCCAAATGATCAATCTTATGGCCATATTCATGGCATAGTTTGTTCAAATGATCTCATATTGTGCACAAGGGTGTATCTTGGAATTCAAAACAATGTTGCCTAAGGGAGTTTTCATTTTCTTTTCACGGAAAATACATTTTCCATTTTCCGAGTGCCCGAAATGAGGTTTTTTTGTGAAGGACCTACCATATATTTGTTGCAAAATTGGACCAAATCAATTTTCTAAAATACTAGGACATATTTAATGCACAATTGACCAAATGGTTGGGTGTAAAAAGTTTTGATCCACCTCACGTAAAAAGACAAATTCCCGCCGATTTAGTTGCAAGCGGGTCAAATTTGAACTGTAGCTGCCTCGTAGTTTGCTCTTTATTTTTTCCAAAAATCATTTCTAGGTACATAAGTATCTATTTAATCAGAGAAACACCAAAAAAATTCAAGATTCAACCACTAGCTAGGAACGGTCATTCCCGCCGTTTTGACCGCATTTTGAAACGGGCATAAAAAATTCAGAAAAAACAAAAAATTGGAAAACCTTCGCATTGTGTCATTATATGTGGCCAAGTTTCCAGGAAAAATAATAAACATGTAATACGGAAATTATTTTAAAAAAGTGTTCTCAGAAACGAGCTATCATGCGTGAAGATTCATGACTTTCAAGCCAAATGATCAATCTTATGGCCACATTCATGGCATAGTTTGTTCAAATGATCTCATATTGTGCACAAGGGTGCATCTTGGAATTCCAAACAATGTTGCCTAAGGGAGTTTTCATTTTCTTTGCACGGAAAATTCATTTTCCATTTTCTGAGTGCCTAAAATGAGTTTTTTTTGTGAAGGACCTACCATATATTTGTTGCAAAATTGGACCAAATCAATTTTATAAAATACTAGGACATATTTAATGCACAATTGACAAAATGTTTGGGTGTCAAAAGTTTTGATCCACCGCTGGTGAAAAAGACAAATTCCCGCCGATTCAGTAGGAAGCGGGTCAAATTTGAACTGCAGCTGCCTCATAGTTTTCTATTTATTTTTTCCAAAAATATTTCTAGTTACATAAGTACCTATTTAATCAGAAATACATGGTTTGGTGGTGATACGTTGAGGTTTGGACGGTGGCCGAGGGCCCCAACTCTAAAGCGCGTAAACTAGCATGCCTGCCGCGAGGTCACCGCGTGACCGTGGCGTTGCCATGTGTTCTAGGCGGTCTAGGCATGTCTAGTGGGTTGGGCACTCCCCAGGTAGGTGCTAGGAAGAAAATCACAACATAAGATTCTCACGAGGAGACCGATCGATGCTCAAACATGAATAAGCAGCCAAGTGTTTGATTAGCGGTACGGGAAATGCACATGGCTAATGGGCGTGAGTTTTGGCTGAGGATGAACAGTTACTAAGAGGACCGTCTTCACAAATTTTCAGCTCAAAAGGAGGAGCCTAGGTGGTACTTGCTTTGCCAAGTACCACACTGGACATAAATACGAATGTTGAAGCTGGGCTCAAAATAATGAATGGATTGAGCTGGCATTTGGTGGAGGACGGTTATTTGGGCATAGGAAAGCACTGTAGAAAATGGATACTATTTGGACATGCCAAAGTGGTACTTCCTTCACAAAGTGTTTTTCTGAACAGAATAGGAAAATGAATATTTTTGAATTATTTTTTAACTAGGCAAGGAAGGTTTTTTTTACATATCTGACGAAGATATGACCCAAAGAATTTATGAGATTTTTTTGGGAATTTTGGGAATGACAGAAATATAGGTTGCTTCACAACCTAGGGCAAAAACTGCCACATGGACATGACACATAGGCAAAACTAATGAGGTGGCGCCTAGTCATAGCAACCCACCACAATTTACAAGGTTATGACCATCTATATTGGTCATGATCAGCTAGAAATAAGGCAGCAGACCAGTGCTATCTGCTTTATGACCATTTCGTGTAAGGAAATTACGACCTTTCTAACCAAAATGGTCGTTATAGTTTAGGGTTTGGAGCCCCCCGGACAGCTTTTGACCAATTGGTCTGAAATGGTCATAGATCTATGACCAATTCTTCCAGGGTCACTGACAAAAGGTCACTAGTTGACATATTTCTTGTAGTGTTGATCAATAGTTGGGTTGCCCGGCTCCTGTGCTTGCTACCCTACGTTCCGCTCTATCGGCTAGGGTAGTAAAGGGAGCACTACTGCGATTGTGCCCTGGCTTTGACCGGATGAGCACCTCAGTAGAGAAAGTCGAAAACTGACTGTCATGATACGGTGAGAGCCGGTCAACTGTTCGAGGGTTACAAAATCGTTGGAGATTTTTTCCGCGTTACGCGAAGGATCGGCACGTCTCGATTAGATGCAGAAAGCACCCCGGCTTGGACCAGGGGCTGCGCACTTGCTTAATTATAAAACTCCTATGGCTAAGTGAGGGCATTTAATCTGTATAGTCTGATTGCCTTGTTCGTTGCGCTAAACAACTCCTTCAAAGGACCATATAATCGGATCAAGATTGTTTAGATCCCATGCCGAACACCTCCGTACTACCTACGTGAGGGCAGAAGCCGACGACTGGCCAACCCTCAGATTACAAATAATACGGCCGCACAGGAGGAAACAATTAAAGCATAACAAAATCACATCACAGGATTTGTTTCCATAATACAAGGCAAGGGCAACATGAACACGTTCATTCAAACACAACGTCCTTCGAACATTGATCTGCCACAAGTCGAGCCCCTTCTATGACATCCGCAAAATATCTCTCGGGTGTGCGGTGCTCCTTGCCCTCCGGCGGCCCGCTGGCAACTTCAACGGCGTTCATCTTCGCCCACCACATTTTGCAATGAGCGAAGGCCATAGGGGCACCTTCGATAGAGGCAGAGCGCTTGACGACGTCCAGCTGCAGACAGGCTTCCACTAGCCGCCTCACGAGTCCGAAGTAGCTGTCGGGCATAGCTTTGGCTGGCCATAGCCGGATTGTCAAATCCTTCATGGCTAGTTCGGCCACCCTATGCAGCTCCACCAGCTGCTTCAGCTGATCGGTGAAAGACACCGGATGCTCCGGCGTCGCATACTGCGACCAGAATAGCCTCTCCGTAGAACCTCCTCCTTCGGCTTGGTAGAAATTTGTGGCGTCCGATACGCTGCGTGGTAGATCTGCAAAAGCCCCTGGGGAACTCCGAACCCAGGTTAGCAAAAGGTATTGCTTCTCCGCATACTGGCTTTGCATTTTAAATGCCTTATCCGCCGCAATCTTCTTGGCCTCCTAAATCTCCTGGAGGGCGGCCTGGGCCTCTTTCCGTGCAGACTCCGTGCTTTGACAAGCCTTGGCGAGTTCAGCCTCCCGAGCCGACGCATCATTCTCCAAGGTCTCACATTTTTTCACTGCATCTTGAAGCTCCTGCTGGACTTCTTTGACCTGGGCCTTGAGCTTCTTACGAGCGGCCTACTGCTGGACAGCTCTCTCCTCGGCCTCGCCTAGGGCCTTCCTCAGGGCCTCGACCTCGGTCGCGGCTCCTGTACATATCACGACATTATAGTCAATACACAGCATCTATGCTCTCCGAACACACAGCAAGACGTTACTCACCTTGCTTCTGCTGAAGCCGTAGTGTAACCTCGTCGAGCTCGTTCTCGGTCCGCTCTAGCCTTTGCTTTAATTCGGAGACTTCGGCAGCATGCGAGGCTATGGTCAACAGCGACGCCTACTCATGCATAACATATCATGTTAGTCTCCTGCAATTGAGGATTGATCCTCTGTCCGATTCTCCTCGCCGAACATCGGACAGTGTCTCAGGGGCTACTGACTACATGGGTTTTTTTTCTCTGTCTATGTCACTTACCTCAAAACCTGTCAACAGGTTGCTGCAGGCTTCGTTCAGTCCAATCTTGGCGGACTGAATCTTCTCGATCACCACGCCCATAAGGACACGGTGCTCGTCCATAACGGAGGCGCCTCGTAGCGCCTCCATCAGGTTATCCGGCATCCCTGGACGGACAGGGACCGCCGGTGGAAGCGGCGCACCCCCCTCCTTCGAAGGGGGCTGCTTGCTCGACTCCGGGGCCATGTGGGTCTCCAGAATCGTATTCGTCTGAGGGCCGAGCCAAATGCGGCCATCTTCGCTGATCTCCATAGGGGTCGGCTCACCCGTATGTCCAGTAGTAGAGGCTTCGCCTCGTGGCGCCTCCCGGACAGCGTCCTGGGTTTCTCCCCGGTCCGGAGCGGCCCTCCGGGACAACACTTCGGTGTCATCCCTGGCCCCGGGGGAATAGGCGGGCGGTGGCGACAAGCTTGTCATCGCCGACGGAGGCAACGAACCTCCAGACGAGGATCGATCGAGCAGGTCGCGAGCCGTACTGCAACAGTACAGTCAATCATATCAAGATGATGAAGGGAAAAGGTCGGATATACGGGCATGTACTAGTCGTGATACTTACGATACGACCTGGGGCTTAGTGCGGGGGCATCGTTCCGGACTATTGTCGGCGTCCCACGCCGTGTTGACTGTCGGGACACCCTTCCCCTTCTTGGGCGTTTCCGCCTCCAGATGCATGGAAGCCGCCCTCTTCCTCTTCCCCTCCTCAGGGGGAGGGTTGTTCTCCTCCTCCTCCTCCTCTTCCTCGTCGTTATCCTCCTCAGGAAGGGAGGAATGAGTTTCCTCATCTCCGGACATCGCGTCCGGAGTATCCTTGCGGCGGGGGCCCTTCTTGGTTCCCTTGACCTTCTTCTGTGCCTTCTTCTCCGGCGCTTTGTAGGGCACCGGCACCAGCATCTTCTCTAGAGGTGGGGTGACTGGTTCTTTAGGCAGCGGAGCTGGACATTGAATCCACTTCGCTCTCTGCACCCAATCCTGAAAAAGCAAATACTAAAGGCTCAGACACTACCCTTGAAGCAAACAAGTAGGGGATGCGTCGAAAATAACATACCTCGCTAGCGGGGTGCTTAATATCATATCCGCGGTCCGAATCTACGGCCGGCGGTTTTTTGCTGCTCTTGAAGAGCAACTTCCAGGCACCCTCGTGAGTAGCCTCGAAGAGCCTCGCCAGGGTTTGGCCCTTCTTCGGCTAAACTCCCACAAGGGGTGGCTCCGGTGCTGGCACGGGAGAATCCGGCGAACCAGCATCACCTGGATTACGTCCACAAGCTTGACCTTCTTGGTCACCATGCTTTGAACGCGCGTCTGCAGCGCTATCAGCTCCTCGGATAAACCCCAGTCCGAACTCTTCTCGACCCAGGAGGCGAGTCGCAGGGGAGCACCGGAGCGGAATTCGGCAGCTGTGGCCCAGGTAGGGCCGCGGGGTTCAGTGATATAGAACCATTGCTTCTGCCACTCTTTCACCGTGTCCACAAAGGTGCCTTTGGGCCAGGAAACGTTGGACAACTTACTCACCATAGCTCCTCCGCACTCTGCGTGCTGGCCATCCACCACCTTCGGCTTCACGTTGAAGACTTTGAGCCACAACCCAAAGTGGGGTTGGATGCGGAGGAAGGCCTCACACACGACGATAAACGCCGAGATATTGAGGAAGGAATTTGGGGACAGATCGTGGAAATCTACCCTGTAATAATACATCAGCCCGCGGACGAAAGGGTGGATCAGAAACCCTAGGCCGCGGAAGAAATGAGGGAGGAAAACTACCCTCTCGTTCGGCTCCGGCGTGGGGACGGTTTGTCCCTCAGCCGGCAAGCGGTGGGCGATTCCCTTTGCTAAATATCCGGCCGCTCGGAGCTCAGTAATGTCCTCCTTCTTGACGGAGGAGACCATCCACTTGCCTTGACCGCCGGATCCGGACATGGTTGCTTGGGTGGAATGGAGATGAGGACTTGGGCGCTAGAGCTCGAGATTGGAAAGGCGGAGACAGAGAGAAAGCGTGAGATGAGGAAGAGGGACTCCTTATCCTCTTATAAAGGCAGCATATATCAAGCGCCACCTCACTCGCCCTAAGATCCGCCTATTCCCAAGGGATGTGTGAACGACACGGTTGGGTTACCCATGCCCGCATTGATGAGAATCCCGTGATAAGGGGACATGATCTCTGCTTCGACAGGACGTGCCAATAACAACCGCGTCTCGGAACATGGGATGGCAGATTAAAAACGGTTCAAAACTGTGACCGGACGGGCGTGATGTCACGTTACAAAAAGCTGTCAGCGGATGGAACTCGTGTAAATATATATATATTCTCTCTGCGGTTGCGTATGGTGTGTGTAATAGGTCCGGATACAATCGTCGCATCCAAAGACTATCTTGGAGTTCGGAAAAAGGGGAACCTGCCTTGCAATGCCGAAGACAATCTGCGCGTCAGACTCCTCGTCATTGAAGCCAGGTTCAGGGGCTACTGAGGGAGTCCTGGACTAAGGGGTCCTCGGGCGTCCGACCTGTTATCCATTGGGCCGGACTGATGGGCTATGAAGACATAAACGCCGAAGACTGTACCAGTGTCCGGATTGGACTCTCCTTGGCGTGGAAGGCAAGCTAGGCGACCAATTATGAACATTCCTTCCTATGTAACCGACCCCATGTAACCCTAGATCTCTCTGGTGTCTATATAAACTGGAGAGAGTAGTCCGGATAGGGAAGAGATTCATTACCTTATTCACATAGGCTAGACCTTCAGGGTTTAACCATTACGATCTCGTGGTAGATCAACTCTTGTAACACTCATATTCATCAAGATCAATCAAGCAGGAAGTAGGGTATTACCTCCATAGAGAGGGCCCGAACCTGGGTAAACATCGTGTCCCCCATCTCCTGTTACCATCGATCCTAGATGCACAGTTCGGGACCCCCAACCCGAGATCCGCCGGTTTTGACACTGACACCCGCCCCGCCGCCATGAAAAAACAGAGACAAAACAGTTTGGGGTCATATATATGACCTCCGGCATACCCTGGATAGCAAAACATGATACACCCGATCAATTTACGGATCGCGGGGACGTTCTTCGACACGTGATACTGGCTACCTATTCGGACGTGACAAACCTACTCACACCCGGGCCGACAACCGTAGACGGACTCCATCGGAACTACATCGCAACGCGGCCCGATATAGAGGCGCCGCACACCCTCTTTGCTTCACCGATGAAGCAATGGATCATGAATTCCCCGAAGGGTTTAAACCGTGAATATTGAATCATACGATGGGACAACTGATCCCGCGGTATGGATCGAGGACTTTATCCTCCACATCCACATGGCCCGGGGAGATGACCTCCACGCTATCAAATACCTCCCGCTAAAGCTCAAAGGACCAGCTCGGCACTGGTTAAACAGCCTGCCCGAAAATTCTATTGGCAGCTGGGAGGACTTTGAAGAGGCCTTCCTCGACAACTTCCAAGGTACATATGTCCGGCCACCAGACGCCGATGACTTAAGCCACATAGTTCAACAACCCGGGGAGTCAGCCAGGAAGTTCTGGACTAGGTTCCTAACGAAAAAGAACCAGATTGTCGACTGTCTGGATGCCGAAGCCCTAGCGGCCTTTAAACATAGCATCCGCGACGAATGGCTCGCCCGCCACCTCGGCCAAGAAAAGCCAAAATCTATGGCAGCCCTCACGGCACTCATGACCCACTTTTGCGCGGGTGAGGATAGTTGGTTGGCTCGTAGAAAAAACACAGCCAGCGAGGCAGGACCCTCTGAGGTTAAGAACAGCAATGGCAAGCTCCGACGTAACAGACACAAACGCCGAAGCAATGGGGATAATACTGACGACACTACAGCCAACGCCGGATTCAGCGGCTCCATGTCCAGCCAGCGGAAGAAATCATACAAGAGAAACAATCAGGGACCATCCAGCCTGGACCGCATACTCGATCGCCCGTGCCAGATACATGGCACCCCAGATAAATGAGCCAATCATACCAACACAGATTGTTGGGTTTTTAAACAAGCCGGCAAGTTAAATGCCGAGACCAAGGAAAAGGGATCACAGAGCGAGGACGATGACGAGGAACACCGACAGACAAACACAGGGGGACAGAAGAAGTTTCCCCCTCAGGTCAAAATGGTGAACATGATATATGCTACACACATCCCCAAAAGGGAGCGCAAGCGCGCACTAAGGGACGTTTATGCGATAGAGCCAGTCGCCTCAAAATTCAACCCATGGTCATCGTGCCCGATCACTTTTGATCGTCGAGATCATCCGACCAGTATCTGGCATGGCGGACAGCCGCACTAGTCCTGGACCCAATCATTGATGGATTCCACCTAACGCGAGTCCTCATGGACAGTGGCGGCAGCCTCAGTCTACTCTATCAGGATACAGTGCGCAAAACGGGCATTAACCCATCACGGATCAAGCCCACAAGGACTACCTTTAAAGGAGTCATACCAGGTGTAGAGGCCCGCTGTACGGGCTCAATCACACTAGAGGTAGTCTTCGGATCTCCGGACAACTTCCAAAGCGAGGAATTAATCTTCGATATCGTCCCCTTTCGCAGCGGCTATCACGCACTGCTTGGATGAACCGCATTTGCTCGATTCAATGCCGTACCTCACTATGCTTATCCTAAGCTCAAGATTCCCAGTCCACGCGGCGTTATAACGGTCAACGGAAACACGGAACGCTTCCTTCGTACAGAGGAGCACACCGCCGCCCTAGCAGCAAGAGTACAGAGCGGCCTTTTCAAGCAGAACCGTAATCCGGCTGCCGAGCCCACGGACACCATTAAAAGGGTCCGAACTACCCGGCAGCAGGACAGCTCGGCTCGCCAGGAGCTCGATTAGCAATCCGGCCTCCGTCTCAGTCCCGATCAAGCGGTGGCATTCGTGCCGCGCGTACATAACTATGCACTCAAAATTTCGTGGGCATCGATGGAGGCACAGCTAGCTTGTGGTCCACAGTGCGGCTCAACCGGCACCGGATACACACATACTTTCACTTTCACTTTTTCCTTTCAGGTCTCAATCCCGCAGACCCCATCCGATGACCTAATCATGGATCCTCTCAAAGGACAAGCACGCCAAGACGGCAAGAATAAGAGCGGTCAGTTGACCCCGTTGGATGGTATTATACAAGCTCGGCACGAGAGAGCCGCAGATATATGGGGGACTTCTCTTGGTGGTTTCGTTAAACAATCACTCTACCTGTTTTTCAGGACCCATACACAGCTCTCTCTTGGTGAAGGCATAGTAAATAGCCTTTCTGCTTATTGCACCACTTGTACGAACGCGCTTTAACGCACCAATTAAACAATAATAGAAACAGTTTGCGGCCTAAATTTCCACGGCTTTAGCTTACCACTGGTTCTTCCTCTTTCATTCTCTTTGCCTTTTTCATTCCCGGTAATTCTATCAGATAACACCCGTACACTCGGTATGTTCCACCTTGCCAAGGGCTTCATAGCACCCCACAACATGGCAACAAAAGCCGAACACTTTTACAGTATAGTTCGGCACCCTGAATTTAGTATTATATGCATTGGCTCCGAATCATGTCTTTGGTGAATAGTTGGGTTGCCCGGCTCTTGTGCTTGCTACCTTACGTTCGGCTATATCGGCTAAGGTAGCAAAGGGAGAACTGCTGCGATTGTGCCCTGGTTTATCCAAAGAAGCACCTCAGTAGAGAAAGCCGAAAACTGACTGTCATGATACGGCGAGAGCCGGTCAGCTGTTGGGAGGTTGCAAATCGTTGGAGATTTTTTCCGCATTACGCGAAGGATTGGTACTTCCCGATCAGACGCTAATAGCACTCTGGTTCGAATACCAGGGGCTGCGCCCATGTTTTATTGTAAAACTCCTATGGCTAAGTGAGGGCGTTTAAGCCGCATAGTCTGATTGCCTGGTTCGTTGTGCTAAACAACTCCTTCAAGGACCATATAATTGGATCAAGATTGTTTAGAATCCATCCCGAACACCTCTGTACTACCAACGTGGGGGCAGAAGCCGACGACTGGCCAACCGTCAGATTTCATACAACACGGCCGCATAGGAGGAAAAAATTAAAACATATCTACCATTATATTACAAACCAACTTTGTTTCATCATACAAGGCAAAGACAATAAGAATATATTCATTCAAAAATAATGTCTTGCCCACACTACGTTGCCACAACGCGAGACCCTTCTAGGACATCCGCAAAATAGCGCTCGGGTGTGCGGTGCTCCTTGCCCTCTGGCGGCCCCGGGCCACCTCAACGGCGTCCATCTTCGCCCACCACATCTTGCAATGGGCGAAGGCCATGCGCGCACCTTCAATACAGGCCGATTGCTTGACAACGTCCAGCCGAGGACAGGCGTTCACCAGCCGCTTCACAATTCCGAAGTG
Organism: Triticum aestivum; assembly: GCF_018294505.1. Taxonomy (NCBI): domain Eukaryota; kingdom Viridiplantae; phylum Streptophyta; class Magnoliopsida; order Poales; family Poaceae; genus Triticum; species Triticum aestivum. The sequence continues at coordinate 349,136,171 of NC_057802.1, read as the reverse complement.
TTGGGGAACGTAGTAATTTCAAAAAAATTCCTACGCAAACGCAAGATCATGGTGATGCATAGCAACGAGAGGGGAGACTGTCGTCTATGTACCCTCGTAGACCGTAAGAGGAAGCGTTATAATAACACGGTTGATGTAGTCGTACGTCTTCACGATCGACCGATCCTCAGCACCGAACGTACGGCACCTCCGCGTTCAGCACACTTCAGCTCGGTGACGTGCCGCGAACTCATGATCCAGTAGAGCTTCCGAGAAGAGCTTCGTCAGCACGACGGCATGGTGACGGTGATGATGATGCTACCAACGCAGGGCTTCGCCTAAGCACCGCTACGATATTACTGAGGTGGATTATGGTGGAGGGGGGCACCGCACACGGCTAAGAGATCAATGATCAATTGTTGTGTCTTGGGGTGCCCCCTGCCCCCGGATATATAGGAGCTTGGGGGAGGCGGCCGGCCAAGGAGGAGGGCGCGCCAAGGGGGAGTCCTACTCCCACCGGCGGAGCGGGGGAAATCCTCCCCCTCGTTGCCGACAGGGTGGGGCCTTGGTTGAGCCGGCGATGTTCTCTGCCTCGTTGTTGGCGGAGCCGGCGATGTCCTCTGCCTCGTTGTTGGCGCCGCGGGGCCTCAGCGGAGCAGGGCCTCGTCGACGCCAGTGGAGCGGGGACTCATCAGAGCCGGCATTGTCCTCTGCCTCGTCCCCGGTCTCGCCAAACAGCGCCTCGCCCGCTTCATCGCCTCTTTGTAGGCGGCCGTAGCCTCCGCCACCCGCATGCGGTACCGCCAGCGCTCGAGGCGGCCCTCGCGGGCGGAGCGGTACGAGTCAAGCAACGCCTCCTGCTCCGCCTACTCTGCGGCGATCTGCTCCTCCGCCTGCAGGTGCTCCTGGAGGAGATGGTGCTTGTAGGCGGCGTCTGCCTGCGCCTCCCGGAACTGCTCCTGACGCTTCTGCCTCACCATGTCCATGTATTGGGCACGCGCCTTGCCGATGGTCATGATGCAATGCACCGGCAAGGATGGCGCACAGGAGGGGGTTGGCGCCGGATCGTCGACTACCATGTTCTCCATTGGGACGTCGTCGTCCTCCGACTGCCTGCCGGCCAGCCAGTCGGCGGCAATGGCTGCCATCTCCTTGTGGTCCATCGTCCGCCCGTCCCGAAGAGCGCTGGAGCACGAGGAAGCCATGGTGGGAGTAGTGGTGTGGACAGGAGAAATGGAACGGAGGCGGATGACTGCGACTATGGCCGGCGCAACAGTTTATATAGCAATGGTGGGCGGCGGAGGGACGGACGTGTGGCGCCGGAGTAGCTGCCTCGGCAACCGCGTATCATTAATGTGGGCGGCAGACGGACAGGCGGACGGCACTTGTGTCGTTTGAAGGCGGAGCAATCGCCTGCACCGGCAAGCGGGGCAGGCGGCGCTGACCGTTTCAGGCGAAAAGTGCGCGCGGGCGAGGGAGGCAGTCTGGGTGGGCCAGGGCAGTCAGACTCGTGCTTGGCAACGGGTCGGTCCAGCACCCGGGACATGCTGGCTCGCCAGCGAGCTCGCCGAGCTGAGCGACGACAATCATACGATGGACATAGCTTCCGACCAGGAGCCGGCGCCACTATTCAAGCCGGTTCATGCCGTGTTCACCATAGAGCAGGTGCGGCCCACTTTGACGCCCTATTGGCGGAAGAGCTACCAGCGCAGGAGGACCTGTGATGCAACCTCCGTGTCCTCAACGAGCACCGGTGAACAAGCGAATGACAATGCCGTCACGGACATGTGGCCCTATGATCCTGGCTTCCTGAATGAGCAGCGGGCACTGTATCAGACCATCCGTAGGGCCCGCAAGGCCCTCTCCGTCGTCCTTTGAGTTATTGCGCTCGCCGTGGCACCGTCGTCTCGCGTTGTCAACATGGTCAACGACATGAGGAATGAGGAGATGACTTTACTTGGAGAGGATGACAGTGGGGACCCACCAGGGCCATAGCCGCACGTACGCAAGTGCTTCCTTATTATATACAACTGTAATATTTTTTGCTTCCTCCTGGTTTCCTGACATCACGGTCCCACACTATTGTCAACCTATGTAGTCAATAAACGGGAGAATTGCACAAGGAGCGGCCAACAGCTGGGACCAAGCAGCTTGAGCAGTATTTGTCTTTTTAAGGTGTGAGCACTGCAGAGTTTTTCTTGAGCGATGTTTTCGTTGTTGTTTAGAGGAGAGCAGGGTATTAACTGGGCGGGCTGTGGCCCATATAGCCCATGCCAGATATCCAGCCCAGATATTAATTTTTTTCAAGCTGAAAATGGCTAGCCCAGCTATACTTTATTTTTGAGGAATACCAAGGCAAGGTCAACTTGTTATTCTCTGCCCCGCTGGCCTGCAAATCTTTCCTAGGAGGGATGCATTAGGCTTAACAAGAAAATGGGCTTTAAGAAATAATAAATGGGATGTAATTATAAAAACTGGGCAGTAACTATAAAAAATGCACCAAACACGTAATTACTTTATAAAATAATATTTCTGGATTTTGAAAATTTTAATTTCATTAATTGTTGCGCGCGCAATGTTTCATTGGATTTTTACGTAATACAAATTTATATTGAAATTGTATTTAATTTGACTAGAAATTTCGGGATAAAAATATTTTGGATCCCATAAAAATGTGGGAAATTTTATTGAATTCTGTTTTGAACTGTTGGTTGAAATTATTAATCATTGTCCTAGCTAGAAAATGGGATGTACTTTTAACAAACTGTAAATGGGCTGTTGTAAATTCCATTAGAATTCAAAAATAGGTTGTACATTCTTACAAATTGCAAATGGGCTATAAGTTCTCTGCCACACACTTGTGGGCCTACTAAGTTGACGCGTATGCAAGGCTTTGTCAACTTATAGTCAACACACGGTTCTAGCAGCAGTGTCCGTTGGATGTCCATCCAACGGATGTCGTGCTTCTTCTTCAATCTCGGATATTCTAGCTTCAGCCGCCCAAAAAATGATTCCTCCCCCTGACATCTAGGGCGCACCGTTTCGGAGGCTGACCTGTGGGCCTACTAAGTTGACGCGTACCAAGGGCTTTGTCAACTTAGTCAATATAAACTATTCTACCTGCAGTGACCGTACGATGTCCATCCAACGGCCGTTGTGATTCTTCAACCTCTGGTCTTCTTGCTCCTGCCGCCCAAAGCAGCGCCGGTCGTGCCGCCTGCTCCTGCCTCCCGTGGCCGGCTGTGCTGCCGCGGAGGCCTGACGTCCCCTTACCACTCCCACCGCTGGACAGGCCCTGCGGCGACGGCATCCTCACACCGCAGCCGAACTAGTGAACCCTCGTACTCCTCTCCGCGTGGGCATCCACTGCCGCGTCTTCCCCGGCTCTGCGTCGTCCCCTTTCTAGGCCTCGCCGTCGTCCACCGCCTTAGTGCTCTCGGCGCGGCGTGGTCAATGTGGTCAACGACCGACTTCAATCGAAAGAGTACTGTACGTGGAGAGGCCGACAGCTGGGTCCACGGCCGCAGCAAGGAAGTGCCTCCTTATTACGCAGAAAATAATTATTCCTCCACCTGACAGCAGGGACCCACCGGACGGGCCACCGTATTTCGCGAAAAAACGTTTCCCCCTGACTGCTGAGACCCACCAGCTACATCTTCACACGCAAGGAATTGCGTCCATATTACGGGCAAAAAAATGATTCGCCCCCTGACTGCTGGGACCCACCAGCTACATCTTTGCACGCAAGGAAGTGCGTCCATATTATGGGCAAAAAAATTATTCGCCCCCTGACTGCTGGGACCCACCAGCTACATCTTCGCACGCAAGGAAGTGCCTGATAGTCGGGACCCACCCGGTCGAAGCGTACGTAGCGTTGTCATTCTGGTCGCGAATGTGTACGTACATACTGGTCGATTGGTTTGTCTACAGGCTGCAGCGATGAACCGTGGCCGTGTAAGGAAGGGCACGTGTGGTAGTGGAGGTGCGCACGTGTGGTAGTAGAGGCGCGCACGTAGCATGTACACGTACGTACAGCGGCCATGTTGCAAGAAAGTAAATACGGCCACGTACGTACATACGGGCGGGGTCTCGAACGCCTACTCGCGCATACGTACGGCCAGGGCTTGTGTACATGGCTCTGGCTGGGTCAAAACGGAGAAACTGCATCGTCATCGTGTTCATGGGGAGGCAACGGAATGCGTCGTGTTCATCGGGAGGCAACGGAACGCGTGTTGTTCATCGGGCGCCTACCAGCTTGGATGGAACAGCCGATGGAAACGAGGCCTGGCGTACCGCAGAATGGAGGAAACGGCCTTGTGTTCGACCGGCCATGGTGGAAACGGGATCCTGTTCATCGGGAGGGGTCTGGCGTACCGCAAAACGGAGGAAACGGACCTCCTACGGTCGAAACGGTGTCCTGTTGATCGGGAGGGGTGTGGCGTACCGCAAAACGGAGGAAACGGACTTGTGTCAGAGCGCTACGGTCGAAATGTGGGTCCTGTTCATCGGGAGGGGTGTGGCGTACCACAAAATGGGACTCCACGGGATACTATTCATCTCAACCGTCGACTGCCTCCACGGGCTACTGTTCATCCACTGTCGACCTCCTCCAGCCTCCACCTACGACTGTTCATCCACGGGCTCCTGTTCATCCAGCCTCCACCGGCTACTGTTCCACCAACCCTCTCCACGGGGTCCTGTTCAACCACCCCTCCATGGGCTACTATTCAACCAGCCCTCCACGGGGTCCTGTTCATCCAGCCCTCCACGGGGTCCTGTTCATCCACCGGCTCGATCGATTGGGGTACTGTTCATCTAGCGACAACGGCCTCTACTACCGCGGGTCCCTGGTCATCCAACCCCCACCGGGAACTGTTCATCCAAACCCCCTCAACAACGCTCACTGTTCATCCAGAGGCAGCATTGATCGGCTTCAGTTAGCAGCAGTAGCGAAGGAATCACACTCGGGTTCAGTTAACAGCAAGGGATCGATCGATCGCTCGGGTTTAGTAACGCGTAGCCTGCAGTGCAATCGCTCGGGTTCAGTTAGAGCCCAACGCCTCGCTCGGGTTCAGTTAGAGCCCAACGCCTCGCACACATGCACGTACGTACGAGAGAAACGTGCATCGCTTGGCCCCCGACCACCCACCGTAACCGGGAACTCCCCGATATTTTTCTCGCCCTCGCTTCTACCACGGTTTTTTCCGTCATGGACGGCCCAAAGAATGTCATGCAGCTGCGTCTCCGGCCCGCCCAGGACGAAAAGCCCATTTTCCATCATGATTTTTTGTCATAGAAGTAGGACCCCACCACATCTATGATGATACCAGGTTTTGTCACAATTATCATCATAGAAGTGTCATAAGTATGACATAATTTTTTTTCGTTTGGCCCAAAATGTCATGGATGTGTCTTTTTTTTGTAGTGTTAGCTATGGGTCGATCGATCTGTGTTGTCTAATTATGCGTGTTGCTTCATGTTGCATATTTACCTCCGATAATTTAGTGATGGGAGATGTCCTATCTAGGCGTAGTTGGAGATATCCAACTCCCCAGGCCATACATGAAGAATATAGATGGTTGTGGAAACCGAGGGACCTGTGATGTGACAGTGCAGATATCTTAAGGGGAACACGATTATTCTAGGAGCACGGTTGTCCATAGAACCTAATGCCTTCGTCCGGTCCTCAAACCACGAGGGCCTTAATATCTTTGTGTTAGCCACCTAAGGTATGGGACATGAAGTAGGATGAACGATTTAGCTCACCTTGATAAATAATGTTATGTGAGGTACCGTCCACCAGAAGTAAACCACCGTATCCTATAATGTAGGTATTGACTTAGTCACAATGTGGCATAGTCGTAATACCCGAACTCCATTCCATGCCCGTTCCGGACGAGGTCATACCTAGATGGTAGAAATCTCATCTAAAACATCACATACTTCTCTTATTTTGTGTCCTATGTTTAGTTTAGTATTTACTAGCACATATGCCCATGCGTTGCAACGGGAGAGATATTTCTTTGCGAAACGCAATGTTAGGGATAATTGATGTGTCCACCAAAAACGATCTCCATAGTAGTGCGATAGAGAGAGGATTTGTGGTCTTCTCGTTGGTCATGTTTGTCCCGTGAGATCTTGATAGTGCTGGGTTAGTCGGCGTGGCGGCAACCATCCAACTCGTGCATTTTTTCCTCCGGGTCGGCCTCTGTCTCGGGGTTCGGGCTGCCTCCTCATTTGGTAGCTATGCGGCGACCTTCAGGGCATGGTTGCTTCGACCACTCTCTCTTACGATGGCGTAATTGGATGGATTACTAATTGTAGCATAAGTCCCATTTCATTAGCATATTTAGTGCATAACCAAACATCAATGTCCCTTCTTTATTAGGGTTTATTCTCTTTGATTATTTTAGCGCTCATGTGCCCACAAATTTTTTATTCGAGCCAAACCAACATATTGCCTTTATTAGCCCAAGAAAAAAATTCTCCCTCGGACGACCCAGTAGGGGAGTGCGGCTGAGGCCCAATACTGCCTATGCGATGGAGCATTTTTTTCTTGGGCCAACTGCGTGGGGGCTACTATATGACGCTAGTTGCGTAAAATAACGCATGGGACGCACATCAGTTCGTGTATGGACCAGCACACTGGTAAGCTCCAAGACGACCTGTGTTTGTAAGGCGCGAAAAAATGCAAAAAATGATGAGTTGAAAGACCGAAATCATTCCCTTAAAGACCTGACTACGTGTTGCTAGCCACTCGAAGAAGAAACGACCCCTACTAACCAATGGCCAGCTCAAACCTTTAAGATCATACTCCAATGTCAGATTGGAAACAATTTTTGTTTTTTTGAAATTTTAAAAAAATATAAATTGATGAATACTCTTGGAAACATGAATAATTTTGAAAATCCCAAACATTTTTTAGATTCTTTACATTTTCAGAAATACACAAAAAAATAGAAACATTCGAAATTCACAATTTTATTTGAAACCATGAACCTTTTATAATAACATGAATATTTTTTGAATTTTGGATATTTTCAAAGGAAACATATTTTGAACATTCAAAACAATTTTTGAAAATGTGTTTGTTTAAACTCAGACATTATTCTGAATTAGCGAGCATTTCACTAAAACATGAATATTTTTCGTATTTGGAGCATTTTTAAAATGTAACTTTTTTGGAAAATCTCAAACAACTTTGGAAAACACAAAGAAAAAATGGAAAAGAATTAAAATCTGAACCAATTTTGGAATGAGAACAAATATTTAATGTTCTAAACATTTTTCAGAGCAGAATATATTTTAAAATTTTGAACATTTTTAAAACATTCAATTTTTTGATATTATGAATTTTTTTGAAAAATATTAATTTACAAAAAAAGGGAGAAAGAAAAAAAGACAAAAGAATCAGGAAAGAAAATAGAAACAAATGTAAAAAGAAAAATCAAAACATAACACGTAACAAAAAAAAGAAAACGGTTCAGCCCAGCTTGGGTGCCCTGCGCGAATTTGCGACTATTTTGGAATGAGAACAAAGATTTAATGTTTTTAACTTTTTTGAATGGAATTATTTTAAAATTAAAAACATTTTAGAAAATCCAAATTGTTATGATATCATAAACTTTTTTGAAAATTTTGAATTTACGAAAAAAGGGAGAAGAAAAAATAAACTTGAAAGGAAAAAAGACAAAAGAAACAGGAAAGTAAAAGAAAAACAAACATAAAAAGAAATATAGAAACATAAAAAACAAAAAAACGGTTCAGCCAGCTTGGGCGCCCTGTGCGAATTTGCAACTATTTGATGCTCGTTGCGGTAAATAGTGTTTTCCCACCTGCGTGTGCACGAAAATAACCGGGCTGGCTTTGCTAGGCCACACTGCGGGCGGCCCATGTACGAAATTCTGGTGTTTTTCCTTTTCTAATAGACTAAGGGACAAAAATTTAGTACCACCTCGAATAGAAAAAAATCTTTTTGATGGTGAACAGATGAAAAACATCAGAGAAATGCAGCTTGCTTTATTATTAGGTATAGATTTTTCGTTCTCTCTAGTACTTATTTTAATTCCTACTTTTTACCCTTCCCTTGCAACTTACTTAAATGAGCTATTTCCAAACTCCGGTTTGGGTGTGAGTGTGGTTGTGGTAGTGACAACATAGCTGCGGGGATTGCGGTGCCATCCTATTCACTCCCCGTGGGATCGTCAAACCTTACTTATCATGAAACTGCTACACAGCCTTGTGCACTTGCAGGCCATCAAGCTTTTTCTGGCGCCATTTCCGGGGATCATAGCACTTGGCTATTACTTTCTCATTCACATTTAGTTTACTTTTGTTTGTTGCAAAAATCTGCTAATCATGTCTTCCGAGATTTCTCTCAATGGACAGATGAAAACTAGATGGAGGACAAGAGAGACGTATGCCCGCCATTGGCTATTGATGATGAGAAGATAAAAGAATGGCTCCAAAAATTGGACAAGTGGTCATCCCTAATATGCGAAGAATATTCAATCACTTGTAAAGATTGTGGAACCAAAAGGCATTTCACTTATCAATGTAAGTACAATTATGATCCAGTGCTAGCAACTTATAATGGTGAAGATAAATGCAGTGCTAGTATGGAGTCATAGAAGTTGTACTCTATATGGGTTCCCATGAGGTTTCACAATGAATAGGAGGGCCAGGGGCTGATTGCACTGTGCTTCATAGCGCTTATGTACAATTGCATCCTATTAGTCTCTTTTGCATTGAAAATTTCTGCAATAATGATTTAGTGATTGACATGTCGGAGCGAGTAGCTACCACTTGGGATAAAAATAATCTTTTGCATGATTTGCAGGAAAATGAAGAAGAGGATGCGCCCCCTACCAATGCCATCTCTAGTGATGACTCATATGATGCCCAAATCCTGGATGAAAAGTCTCGAGAGGACTTTGATTGTCTTCGTGAATTTACTGAAGTCATTCATAATGATGAGCTAGAGTAGCAATCTTTAAAGGGTGAATCACTGGCTTCAATAGAAAACCATGAAGTGTTCACCCACAATGATAGCTATCATAAGAATTTAAATTTATATATCTCTCCAACCCTCTCGTTGCAGAACCATAATAAGACATACCAATCTAGCTCGGTGCATCGGTTCTCGCTTGAGAGCGAGAACCTCTTTTCCTACATGATGCCGATGCACTGTAAGCATGTACAACTCCGACCGCACTCTGCTATGAGGTGCTCCAAACCCCGGTCGGAGTTGGGTCTCATGCTCGGGGTTGATATCCCTTGGGATCTGGGTGGATGACCGAATGGAGCATCGAAGCCCAGCTACATGTCTATAAAGAAAGTGCTGCTTGGGAGGCAACCCGAAAGTAAGTAGTCCTTTATTAGATTTGTGTCTTTGAGTCTAGTTGCATTCATATTTGCATTGGCACTTTTATTCTATTTTTCATAGTTGCTATTAGAATTGGTCTTGGAATAATCCTTGTTGGTAAAAATTTAGCATATTAGTAGCCCAATATTTTGCTGCACACCTCCTCTTACTTTTTGATGCAAAAATGCTATGTGACTAACGTGAGGAGGAAGCACAAATTCTTTTTGCGAAGTTTTGCAGCTCCAGGGGAAAAACGTGTACCATACGACCGCTCCCGGTCGTATTTGCACTCCTATCAACTTGTGCCCGCGAGCAGAAAAGGGCCAGAATGGAAGTCGGACACGCTCGCGCTCGTATGCACGGTCGTATGACTTGATGGCCACGAAGAGCAATCCTACAGAGCAAAAGACGGCGTTTCGTGCAAGCGCTTGCACTTGCATGCGCGCCCATATGAAGGGGTGACGTCGGGTATGGACTTCCAGAGCGAAGTACGGTGTACTGTATGACTGCACCCGGTCGTACGTGCACTCGTATGAGGGCAAAAATGCCCCTATTTGATTCATTTTCGACGTTTGACGTCGATATGGTATTTTCTAACCAACTATTTGCTCTGTTCTTTCATCTAATTGCCTTCAAAGATCCTTTACAAATAAATCTTTAGCAACCTATGAATTCTTTTATTTTATTTTCTGGTTGGGTACACGAACCCCGTTCGTATACCGAATCAATGCTTTCTATTTTGTGTGTTATTTTTGCAGGGACTTGAACCTTATGTGGTGGTTTACGGTATAGTGCCAACCGTATGAAGATCCGCACAAGCCACTTGGTTGCTTCCATTCGATAAGTCTCAACGACTAGTTCCTGGTAATGTTTTCCCATTTGAACCTTGCTCGAATAATTTTTTTAGTAGTAAGTGTCTCACCTTAAGTGAGAACCCTCTTTTAAAATAGGCACTTGGGGGTAGCACACTCGTGTTTTATATTTTTTCTCACACGCACTTAATCCCAACCTAGGAGAGTCGACACTTCTAGACTTAGTGTATTGACTTAAGCAAGGTGCTTAGGTTGATGAACCGATCTTCATGAGGCAAATGTTTTTTTCACTTGTGTTGCTAATCCTTTGTGCTACAAAAAATATATAAACTTCAAAAGCACAAAAATACTTTGTTTCTTTTAGTTGTTTTTCAGCGGGCTCTATCGGAGGGCGGCCACTGGACCACAACAAGGAGATCGTAGAAGCAAGGTCCATGTTCAATAAAGGAGAGGTTATTTGAACCTCGACGGTAGAAGTGTCTAACCCTTGCTTTAACTTAAGCTTGGGGAGGTAACCATGTCTCGCACTCTCCTTTACAAACTGCATTTTCTCTTTTCTTTTGTAATTTTCTTGAGTTTGGTATTGCAAAGTTCTAAACTTGGGGAGGTTATGTTGGCATGCGTAGAGTCTTATGCAATGTTCATTATCATAGGGTTTTCGTGCAATCGTGTATCCCACTGTTTTGACATGCTTGTTTTGCTCTAGTTTCACTTAGCATGATGAAATCTTGTGACCCTCTGAAATACATTGCCATGTTCTTTTATCAAAAACAAAGCCAATAAAGGAGTCCTTTGAATTGTTGCCTTTCTTTCACCTAATAACTTAAGTTGGGGACTCTAGTGGTGACTTGACTAGCGATTGAATATTTTAGAGGCTTTTTGCTGATGAACCCAACATCTTTGGTTGATCTGGGACATGCAACGGGGTTTATCTCCACCAAACTATCCCCTTGGGGTACTTAGCTTTTGAGTCTTATGCAATATGACACCGCGATGCTCTTGTGTAGTGTTTGAGTTCTTTATGACTAATGCGTGTTTGAAGCCTTTGCACCTCTGTTTCATCTTATTTTGCTAGCTTCTACGGTGTCGTGCATTGCCCACTCTCACAATTAGACTTGGCGCATACTTTGCAGGTACACCCAAACCCGTGGGAGGATTTTCTATTGTTCTCCTACACATAAAACACCCCATCTCCTCAAAACACCCACCATACCTACCTACCATGGCATTTTCATAGCCATTCCGAGCATATTGCCATGCAACTTCCATTATTACTATTCACATGACTTGAGCATTCATTGTCTTATTGCTTTGCATGATCATATAGAGTTGGCCTGGTATTTGTGGCGCAGCCACCATTCATCATTGTTATACATGTTATGCTAGATCAATGCACATCCTGGTACACTGCGAGAGGCATTCATATGTAGACATATTTTCTGTTTATCGAGTTGTAAGTAAATAAAAGTGTGATGATCATCATTGTTAGAGCATGCCTCAGTGAGAAAAAGAGTGGTGGAGACTTATGAGTCCTCTAAAAAGTGGGGATGATGTCTATGAGACTGTTCTAAAAAAAGAAAAAGGAAAAAAGAGAAAAATAGAGAAGGGGAATGCTACTATCCTTTTACCACACTTGTGCTTCAGAGGAGCACCATGTACTTCATATAGAGAGTTTGCATATACTTCGTTATGATGCTAGTGGGATCTTTACATTAAAGAACTTGGCTTGCATATTCCAATGACGAGCTTCCTCAAATGCTCGAGGTCTTCATAAGCAAGCAAGTTGGATGCACACCCACTTAGCTGCATTAGGAGAGCTTTCATACACTTATAGCTCTAGTGCATCCGTTGCATGGCAATCACTGCTCCTTGCGTTGACATCGATCATAAAGCCTTATCCACTGCCTAATGGGCAGCTGCACTGATGCAAGACTCTCTTCGTTTTTGAATTCTCAAACCCCAACCATTATTCTATTTTCCCTTTAAATGCGAGGCTTAGGCTTGCGCTCGGCTCTGCATCGGTAGTTGGGCGGTTTAATAATGCAGACAGACAATCTTTCTATTGTACCTGCTATGCCTCGGGTTGGTGTTTTTGAAGTGATCGTTGATGCATGATTTCTTTGTCTATGATAGTCATTATGTTCCCAACATAATATTGACATTCTCTCTAAACCTTTGGCAATGGGAATTTGGACTCCACAAAAATATTTCTTCTTTCTTGACCTCCATGGCAATCGAACTAAGAGGATTGCAGGTATTACTCCCATGCTAGCTAACTTTTGCAAACTTGCAAGATGAGTATGGATATCACTTTTGTACTTTGTCTTTCAATGTGTGCTTAGAGTTAGCAACAATGAGCTTAGATAGTCAACCTTCTTACTCAAGGAAGAGCAAGGTTTAATATTGGGGAGGTTGATGGCTCCATATTTTATGCATCTTTAGAGCTCATTTGTTGCACATTATCTCTGTATATCAAGTCATATCATGTTCCATTGAGCCAATTATATGTCCATATGCATGATTTCTAGTTTTTATCCTTTTCACCATGAAAATTGCATAATATTTATTCTTAGTTGGTTTTTATTAGTTTTATTTGTCTTTTTGTGCCTTGTATATGAGATGGAGTTCCCAAGTACTTAGCACGATGAAAGGAGTTCAAACGTGGACATCCACGACCCAGACCTAGCCATTTTGAAGGTGGAAAAAGCCATTTTCCCAAAGTGCTCCAAATAAAGATCTAAAATCGGAAATATATCGGCATCGTTCATACGAATCTAACAAGCCCAAGAACGTAAAATTATGAGTTCGGATGAAGAAATGGTGACCGTTTTACCAAAGGGAGGCTACAGAAGAAATCAGTATGAAAGACGGCGTTCCATGCGACCGCCTGTAGGGGAACGAAGCATGAAAATAAAAAAATCCTACGAACACCCAAGATCTATCTAGGAGAAGCATAACAACGAGAGGGGAGAGTGTATCTACGTACCCTCATGGACCGAAAGCGGAAGCGTATATAACGTGGTTGATGTAGTCGTACTCTTCGCGATCCGATCACTATCCACCCGATCTAGTGCCGAACGGAAGGCACCTCCGAGTTTAGCACACGTTAGGCTTGATGACATATCCTCCTCCTTTATATAGTAGGAGAAGGTAGAGAAGTAGATGGGATCACAACCAGCACAATGTCGTGGTGGTGGTGGAATAACGCCAGCACTTTGCTAAGCGAAGAACCGTGGACGAGAACTATGCCCGGAGGGAGAGACGAGGCAGCAGCTAAGGCCAATGTGTTGGGATGCCTAGCTGCACCCCTCCCCTATATTTATATGCATGGGAGGGCTGGGATTCCAGCCCTGCTCCTAATAGGAGTTGGCGCCAAGCGGGAGAGGACTTGGACTCCAAGTCCAATCCTATTCCTACTAGGGCTCCCCTTTTTTCCCTTCCCTAACCGCATGGGCTTTTGAGGACTTGGTGAGCCTGGCCCAATAAGTCCAGGGCACCTCCCCTCAACCCATGCCAGCCCTTGGGATGTGGTGGACCCACTTGTGGACTTCCAGACCCGTCCGGAATCCTCTGGAACCTTTTGGAAGCTTCCCGGTACAATACTGAAAAAAGTGTGCCTTTTTCTGGAATCCAAAATATGACTTCCCATATATAAATCTTTACCTCTCAACCATTCCGAGACTCCTCGTGAAGTTTAGGATCTTATCTGGGTCTCCAAACAACATTCGGTTACCAATCATCAAATATCCCAATACTACTCTAGCGTTAACGAATGTTAAGCGTGCGACCCTACGGGTTCGGGAATCATGTAGTCATGACCGAGACCTCTCTCCGGTCAATAACCAATTGCGGGACCTGGATGCCGATATTGGTTCCTACATATTCCATGAAAATCTTTTACCGTTTGAACCACGATGTCAAGGATTCGGTTAATCCCGTATGCAATTCCCTTTGTCCGGCGATATGTTACTTGCCCGAGATTCGATCGTCGGTATCTCCATAACTAGTTCAATCTCGTAACCGACAAGTCTCTTTACTCGTTCCATAATACAAGATATCGTGACTAACTCATTAGCCACAATGCGTGCAAGCTCTTTATGATGTTGTATTACCGAGAGGTCTCAGAGATATCTCTCTATCATATGGAGTGATAAATCCCGGTCTTGATCCGTGTCAACCCAACAAACACCTTCGGTGATACGTAGAGCACCTTTATGATCACCCAGTTACGAAGTGATGTTTGGATACACACTACGTATTCCTCCGGTGTGAGGGAGTTGCATGATCTCATGGTCTTAGGAATAGATACTTGACATCAAGAAAGCCATAACAATAAAGTGATACGATCAACTGCTAAGCTTACGGTTGGGTCTTTCCCATCAGATCATTCTCCTAATGATGTGATCCTGTTATCAAATGACAACTCATGTCTATGGTTAGGAAACATTAACCATCTTTAATCAACGAGCTAGTCTAGTAGAGGCTCACTAGGGACATAGTATTTGTTTTATGTATTCATACATGTATTTAAGTTTTCGGTCAATACAATTCTAGCATGAATAATAAACCTTTATCATGAACAAAGAAATATGATAATAACCAATTTATTATTGCCTCTAGGGCATATTTCCAGCAGTCTCGCCCTTGCACTAGAGTCAATAATCTAGTTTACATAGTTATGAATCTAACACCCATGTAGTCTTGGTGTTGATCATTTTTTGCCCGTGGAAGAGGTTCAGTCAATGGGTCTGTCACATTCAGATCCGTATGTACTTTGCAAAGTTCTATGTCTCCATCCTTAACATAATTACGAATGGAGTTGAAGCGGCGCTTGATGTTCCTGGTTCTCTTGTGAAACCTAGGCTCCTTGGCAACGATAATAGCTCCAGTGTTGTCACAAAAGATAGTCATTGGATCCGATGCACCAGGTATTACACCAAAATCGGATATGAACTCCTTCATCTACACTCCTTCTTGCGCTGCTTCCGAAGCAGCTATATACTCCGCTTCACATGTAGATCCTGCCACGACACTTTATTTCGAACTGCACCAACTGACTGCTCCACCATTTAATGTAAATACGTATCTAGATTGAGACTTAGAGTCATTTGGATTTGTGTCGAAGCTAGCATCGAGGTAACCCTTTATGATGAGCTCTTCATCACCTCCATAAACAAGAAACATGTCCTTAGTCCTTTTTAGGTACTTCAGGATATTCTTGACCGCTATCCGGTGATCTACTCCTGGATCACTTTGGCACCTACCTGCCAGACTTATGGCATGGCACACATCAAGTCTGGTACACAGCATTGCATACATTATAGAGTCTATGGCTGAGGCATAGGGGTGACTTTCATCCTTTCTCTTTCTTCTGCCGTGGTTGGGCTTTGAGTCTTACTCAACTTCACACCTTGCAACAGAGGCAATAACCGTTTCTTTGACTGGTCCATCTTGAACTTCTTCAGAACTTTGTCAAGGTATGTGTGTCGGGGTACACAAACAGGGGTGTATGTTTCCCCCTGACTTGTGCACAGACAGCAAACCTCCAGCCCGACAAGATTGCAACATCCAAGATCAGACCAAGCAAAAGAGATCAGTTCTTTGAGGAGTCAGAGAGCGTATCAAGAAGACCAAGTCAAGCCAAAGGAGCAAGACACCACCAAGGGAAATCCTCCCTTGCCGGGCAGGCGAGCCTGGCGAGGTCAAGGTTACCCCGAAGACAAGCATCAGGACTGTCCCGGCAGGCCTGCCGGGCACGACGAAGGCAAACTACCGCACTAGGGATCCACCGCTCCACCTCACAGCGACGCAAGTCATCGATTGGTGCGGTGTCAAGCCCCCAAGTGACTAAGTGGCTGTTTTTTGCCACATGGCAGCCACTTCCTATTTAAATCACCTCCAAATGACACCCTCCCAGAGACGTGTCATGCAGGCAGGAGAGAAGGTGGCTGAACTGCCCGGCAAGGCTTGCCGGGCATGCCATGATGTGACACTAAGCGGCGCATTTAATGCGCTCTGCCTTGTTTGCAGATTTAGGTATGATAGCATTGTTTGCTATCTAATCAGTGCACAATGACTAATTTGCCACTGTGGTGACCCCTTGATCTATAAAAGGACGCCCGTGGCAACCATAGAAATGATTCAGACCCTTGTATACTCATACGCGCATAGCCGTTCTCGCCCCGAGGCAACCCTGTCGGGCTAAAGCGCTGCGTTTCCTCCACAATCCACTATCAATCCACCAAAGCAGGAGTAGGGTTTTACGCCTCGCGGCGGCCCAAACCCGGGTAAAATTGCCCGTATGATCTCTGTCGTGTTGTGCTATGATTCTTCGATCTTTATGCAATGTTCTCATCCCCCTTGCCGAACCACAAGGGGCTGATGGACCCATAGGTGGTCATGGTTTCCCACGACATCTTTGGCACGCCAGGTAGGGGGACAGCGCTCGCGCGAACCCGAGAAGCGTACGCGGCGCGTCATCTTTATCATTGTTTTCTTCATCGACGGCTTCATCATCCGTGGCGCCCAAGATGAGGCGGGGGATGATGGGAACGGAGAGGGGGAGCGATATCGCTTCCCCCACATCCTGTTCGATCCCCATCGCCTCCCTCCGCCACAGCTGCTGCAGCGGCAAGAATCAACAATGATGGCAGCGAGCCAACCCCAATGGGTCGGGCGGCGTGGTCGCCATGCAAGTCCCATCCCAGGGAAAGGAACAAAGTGTATAGATACCATGTTTCTCTTTCCGCCACTCTCACTTATCGACAATCGAGCCACTCTGGGTTCCAGCATTGTCAATGTCGATGAGTACCGCGCGGAACTCGGTTCAGCATTTACCCTACTTAGGGAAATCCTGAGTGGAGCGCTGGTGTGAATCCGTTGATCGATGCCTCGGCAAGTGTGCTTCGGCAAGGCCGTCCGCATTAATGTGACTTCTATGCGAGCCGCCACCAGATTGTCTAGAAAGTATGGAGAGGAAGAGAGAGAAACCAGTCATACCTTACACCACGTCCTGACGCCCGCAAGATACATATGGTTTTCTATTGGCCCCTGCCGGGAGCCAGAGAACTGCGCATAGCATTCATCCTTCCCGAAGCATGCGAACGGAGCAAGCGCTTGCGGCTAAAAGGAATGAGAGGAAGCGAGGACAAAAGCTAAGTCCATGCAGTCATTACTCCCCTATGAATTAAGGTTTCGCATTTGTTTATCCCTAGGATATCGAAGTGTTCGTATGAGGAAATCCTTCATGTGATGGCACCTTGCTAGTTCTATGTTTCCACCCTCGTTCTGTTTCGAGCCTGCTCGCAGAATGGGCAGCTACATCGAAAACTACCAAGGAAAAACCTGCCGGGATGCATCCATGCCAAGATGAATGCTAAGGGCTTGACCCTTATGACAATCGCGGCAATATGATACCGGCAGGCAACCAAAACATGCATAGGGACTAATCATACGAACACTGGCGGGTGGATTTAAAAGGGATAAACACACAATCAAAGATTAAGCAAAAACATCAGTTCCACACAAGCGTAAACAGTACGATGTCTAAACACAGGACATGCATCATGTTTTGTTACAGGACAGCTCAGAGGCGAGAGATAGTTTAGTCCTGGGCCTGGCGACCTCGTGAAGTCGTTGGGACAGAAAGGACCTTGTCGACGAGAGGGGCGACCTTCTCTTCGGCGGCAGAAATATCTGCACCCTTCGGCGGCTTCTGGAAGCCATTAGCGAGGTTGAGATCCGGATGGCAATAGGCAATGTTGCTCAGAACCATGAGGAGGGCGTTGCAGGCAAGCTTCCGGGATTCAGTCACGAAACGACCGGCCCTTCCCTCTTCATGCGCCTTCATCTTGTCGATCAGCTCGTTGAAGAAGACCCCTAGCTTGACGATGGGGACCTCCTGCCTGTTGGCCGAAAAGATTGGCCCTTCCATGCCCATCGCTGTAGCTTGGGCGGTGAGACGCTCGGCAATATCAATCAAGCTCTTGATCCAGAGGTCGACCTGCTCGGAATGGTTCGCCGGCTTGTCCTCTACATCCTATCGAAGACGCCTGGCGGTGTCCAGGTTTTCTGTCAACTGCTGCTCATGGGCCCCGCTCGATTCTATCAAGCTCTCCAAGGTGCCAATCCTAGCCTTCAGATCTTCAATGGTGCCGTTGGCAGTCTCGAGGCCTTGGCTCTTGGAGGAGAGCTGTGATTGTATATCCTTCAAAAGGATATCTGTTTTCTACACCTCCTCCTTGAGGGTCGTGACCTCCTTGACGCTCCCGACAAGCTCTTCCGTCAGCTTGGCCACCTGTCTGTCGAGGTTGGTCTTGGCAGTGGATGCAGCAGCAAGGTCATGAGCAACTTTCTTTAGTTGGGTAGCAGAATCAGTAGTGAGGGCATCCAGGGCGGCTTTGTGCTTGTCCTCTAGCTCTTTGGTGCGCTGCTGCACTAGGGCTTCCAGATCGTCTTCCTTGGCGTGAAGGGTGGCCTCGAGCTTCTCCTCCCGAGAAGAGATGTCCTACTCCCTGGCATCCAGAAGCGCCTTGCGCTCCACCATGCGAGCCTCCCGGGCAATGACATCCTACCTCGCCATCGAGATTGTCTCCTGCTGCTTCATCAAGACCAGGAACTGCTTGGCGTGCTAGTCTCACAGCTCGTTGCCCTTGTCCCTCAGTTGTTGATCCACCTTGTTGGCGGACTTGCGCTGCTCCTTGAGCACCTGCCATTTCTGGCTGTGCCGGCCATGCATCTCCTAAATACCTGCCGCCATGGACTCCAGGAAAGATAAGTCCATCGCGACAGCAACAGAATTGTCTGCCTCGTCGACCCCTTGGTACAGCGACGCCGGAATGCACTGGAGCTCTTCATCAAGTTCCATGCTCGTCGCCACTGACGAGCCGGGGGCTCCGAGCCCAAGCTGCGGGAGCACCAGTGCCAACTGGCTCGAGGATGGCTGCGAGGCCCCTGCCATGGTACCGAATGAGGGGAGGGGGTCCATGGTTTGGAGGGGTGCCTTCTCCTCAACCGTTGCCCCTGCCCCTAGCGCGCCGTCAAGGATCTGCTCCGTTTTCGTTGGGGGCTCACGGACGCTCCCGGCAGCATGTCCCTGCCCCTCCGCAGGCTTCATCCGTGGCATCCCTCCCTATGCTGGCCACTTCTTCCAGCAGTCGAGGCTCTTCGGCCTGAGGGACTGCAAGCAAAGATAACAAGCAATAATAAAGAAGTGCAAGTATTAGAGAGCCAGAAGCATGAGGCGAGATGATAAAATAAAGCAAGGAAAAGGAGCAAATGAGTTACCCGGAGAAGTTTGTCGTGCGGAAGCTTCAGTCTCCCTGGCAACATCAGCTGCCGGGCCATGATTTCTGTCCCCCTCCGCGGAAACCAAAGCGTTGTCCTAGATGGACCCTTCCATGCCAATCCTTGCCGGGGAACCTTCAACTTCGACGATGGGCGAGGCGAGCCCTTCTTGAAGGGGCTCGCCCTGAATCATCTCTCCCTCTCCTCTAGCCGAAGAGGTTGGGAGTTCTCCTTCATCAATCCCCACGGGAGGAGCCAATCCCGTGTTTTCGTGCCGGGGGCTGAGCTGGGGGCTTGGTGTTGGGTCGTTTGTGTTGCTCCCCGTCAGGCCCATACCTTCCATAGTCTTCGGCGACTTCGCACGCCTGAGCCATTTCGACCGGTGGATGAGAGTCTCCGTCTCCTCCTTCTCCTCCCTGTCAACAACGGCAAGCAAGATCAATCAACGAGTGCAAGCAGGCATGCTGAAACTACTGCGAGAAAAAAGGAGCGGTCTTCCTTACTCTTAGTCAATGAGCATGGAGCTCAACTCGAACTCCACGGGCGGCGAGGGAGCCCTGGTTCTCTTAGCAGAGGGACGGAACTTTCCGGAAACTTTGAGCCTTGCTGAGGCGCAGGGGGCTCCGATGAGGACGAGCTCTGCGAGGAACTCGAGCCAGACTAGGAGCTGGAGTCAACTCCCGCAGCCATTGATTGATTCGAGGGAAGGGTTTTGGCCTCAGCGAGGCGAGAGGACTACCGGCGCACCGCGTCCGGCTTGCTTCCTTTGGAGGTAATCTTCTTTACCTTCTTAGGGCAGGTGCAGGATCAGGAGCCACTGCTCCCCGATTGGCAGCCCGCCTATGAGGGCGCTGGTCCAAGACTGGCTTGGGGGCTTGAGGGCCTACCGTGAGCCACTCCTCTTCGGGCTCCCCTGCCTCCTCAACCTCCTCCTCCTCCTGGGCCTCTGCTGCCGCGGTGTACAGAGCCTCAATCCTAGAAGGCTCATCCCCGACATGCTCGTCCCCGATATGCTCACTCCCGGCGGGATCATCCACGGCAGCCTCCTCCATGGCTTGCGCCTTGCTTCTTCCGTGGAAGGAACCTTCATCCTCAGCCTTCTCCTTTTCCTTTGCTGCCTTCCCGGCCTTCGCGGCAGCTCGAAGTGCCCTGTCCTCCTCCAGCCACTTCCTGATATACGCCTCCTCCACCTTGGAGGTGCGCTTGTACATTGTGGTCTCCACCCTGGTAGCCCTTTCCACAAGAGTAGAAGACCATGCGAACTCTTCGTTGAGTGTGGGTAACTTCCAGTCACCCGAAACTCCATGAGCATTGCAATCTGGCATCCATTTCAAGATCTGGTCCCTGGCAGAATTGATGTTCATTGGGATGACATTTGTCGGCAACTTGAACAGCCCAAAGCTGCCAA
Organism: Triticum aestivum; assembly: GCF_018294505.1. Taxonomy (NCBI): domain Eukaryota; kingdom Viridiplantae; phylum Streptophyta; class Magnoliopsida; order Poales; family Poaceae; genus Triticum; species Triticum aestivum. The sequence continues at coordinate 349,115,323 of NC_057802.1, read as the reverse complement.
ACAGTTGACCACACAACCAAGCATGGCCATAGACTGACAGGTTGTTGGTCAGGCCAGGGAGCAACCTCATCCTATCCACTGCATCCCCATACTCCTAGGCGAACCTGTCCCTCTTCTGCAGTGGTGTGATGCGACGAAGGAGGAAGTCGGCTCCCACATGCTCGATAGTTAGCCCGACAGCCTTTAGGCTGGTGATCATGTTTATTGCCGGGCGGAGCTTGTCGTCGGAGAGGCCAACTTCCCTCCAATCGTTGCTGCACTCGACGCACTCTGTTCGCGCTTGGCAAAAATCTGGGGCCTTCTCGTCTTGGATCCAGCACCAATCTGCTCTCCATTCCTCCCATCTACCACGCTGCTGACCTAAGAGATAGCCCCAGCTTCTCCTCGCCACCCGTGGCATCCATCTTATGTTCCCGGAACGGTGGGCTTTGTTCTCCACCCGTGGGACAAAATAGTGCCTGAACAAATCGACATTGGGGGCAACTCCAACAAAGTTCTAGCACAAAGTGGGCAAAAATCTCCATACACGCCATTGCATTTGGTGTGAAATCTAGAAGATGGAATCCATAGATCACCATCATTACTTCAAAGAAATCCTAGAAGGGAGGGCAGAGGCTGCAGATGAAATACGCACAAAAGAATCGGTATGAATCTGGCGGGTCCTCTTCCCCCTCTGCTAGAACTTTGGGTGCGCCATGCCCTTTCGGGACTTCCCTCCCTCATAGGTATCCAAACCTTGCTTTCAGAACTTCGCCGTCCAGGTTCGACGGGAAGAAGACGACATGTCCCCTCAGTCTCCTGTCCTGCTCCGTCGCTCTTTTGCTCCCCTCAGCGGCCACCTCTTTCGCGGTGGCCGTCTGCTTCCCCTTGGCGGCATCTTTCTTCCCCATTTCTTTGAGCTCTGACGCGGATGGGGGAGGAAGTTGGTTAGGGGATCAGCGGCAAGTACGGGAGAGGAGGAAGAACGGTTGTTTGTCTTGCGGAAAAAGATGGTGGAGGGGTGGAGCAGGCAACGAATGAGCAGTGCCCTTCTGCGTTTCCCTTTCTTAAGGAAAGGACGTGGGGGAGGGCACGACTCTTCAGAAAGTTACCGTTTCACATTAACTGTTGCAGTCCCACTACCCCACGACCCACAGTAATTACGCGAAGTGGACGTTGGATTGACTAGATATCATGACAAACCATTGCACGCGCAGGATTCTCTCGCCACGTGTCATGCACTATTTGGGGCCTAACCCAACGTGCCCAGCGACACGTATGGCTCAGGCCCCGGGGCTTCTGTCGGGGTACACAAACATGGGTGTATGTTTCCCCCTGACTTGTGCACGGATAGCAAACCTCCAGCCCGGCAACATTGCAACATCCAAGACCAGACCAAGCAAAAGAGATCAGCTCTTTGAGGAGTCAGAGAGCGGATCAAGAAGACCAAGTCAAACCAAAGGAGCAAGACACCACCAAGGGAAAACCTCCCTTGTCGGGCAGGCAAGCCTGGCGAGGTCAAGGTTAGCCTGAAGACAAGCATCAGGACCGTCCCGGCAGGCCTGCCGGGAACGACGAAGGCAAACTACCCTACCAGGGCTCCACCGCTCCACCTCACAGCAACGCAAGTCATCGATCGGTGCGGTGTCAAGCCCCAAGTGACTAAGTGGCTGTTTTTTGCCACATGGCAGCCACTTCCTATGGAAATCACCTCCAAATGACACCCGTCCAGAGATGGGTCATGCAGGCAGGAGAGAAGGTGGCTGAACTGCCCGGCAAGGCTTGCTGGGCATGCCATGATGTGACACTAAGCGGCGCATTTAATGCGCTCTGCCCTATCTGTAGAGTTAGGTATGGTAGCACTGTTTGCTATCTAATCAATGCACAATGATTAATTTGCCACAGTGGTGACCCCTTGATCTATAAAAGGAGGCCCGTGGCAACCATAGAAAGCATTCGGACCCTTGTATGCTCATACGCACGTAGTCGTTCTCGCCTCGAGGCACCCCTACCGGGCTAGAGCGCTGCATTTCCACCACAATTCACCATTTATGCCTCGTGGCGGCCCGAACCTGGGTAAAATTGCCCGTGTGATCTCTGTCGTGCTGTGCTACGATTTTTCGCTCTTTGTGCAATGTGCTCATCCCCCTGCCGAACCACATGGGGCTGATGGCCCCATAGGTGGCTGTGGTTTCCCACGACAATGTGCTTTGTGAAAGTCCTATTAGACGTCTTGATCTATCTCTATATATTTTGATGCCCAATATGTAAGCAGCTTCACCGAGGTCTTTCATTAAAAAACTCTTGTTCAAATAACCCTTAACGCTTTCCAGAAATTCTATATCACGGAATCAGATAGATTCTGAAACCACTCCGATTAGAACGAGATAAAAAACCAATAAGGCTGAAAAGATTTAGGTAACACTCCGGCTGAAACATGGAGGGATAGAATACGAGCTCGAGAAATGGGATGATATTTGACTTAAGGAACAACACAAAATCTCCGGAAAGAATTGAATTAATAGGATGAGAGGAACAGGGAGGAAAATGACAACTTGTGCCACGAATGAAATAGAAAGCAACCTTAGAAGAAAGGATGGAACGGAGTTGTTAAGGAAAATCAACAACGAAAAGAATACGCTTGTTGTGGACTTATTGATAACATCTCAAAATTATGAGTTGGTAACCTACCACAAGCGGAAAAGATTGAATAGCTGAGAAGAACGAAGAAATGCAAAACTCCACTTCAAAAGAAAACAGAGAATTATTTGCACTTCGAGACACGATAAGAAAAGATACTTGAGCTCCTTCGATAAGAGTCTTGATGAACACTTGAGAAAAGAATTAAGTCATGACGAGCCACCGTGAAGAACTCCGGTACCAAAAGGATTATGAGAAAAAATAGAAGAAAGAATAGCATAAGCTCTGAGTCTTGCGATGATTTAGATGGAGGTTTCGACGAGATGGCCGAGGAAGCTTAGAACTCCGGAAAGAAAAGGTGAAAACACTTGGAACTAAGATTTATTCATCAAGAACGAACTCTGAAGAAAAGGAAAATCTTGGCGACGATGAAATAAGAATAAGAATTACGTTATGCTTATCCTCATCAAATTTAATTGATGACAGCCGGATCTTGCATTCAACTTATTCTTGTTGGAAAAATTAAGGGGAAAAGATATAGCGCCAAAACTTGAGAAAGACTTCGTGAACCACCGGTAGGATTTGGAAGAACGAATTAAATGATATGAAAGCAACAGGAAGAGATCTTGAGCGAGCCACCGTTAGAATTCAAAATTGACTGACGAAGGAGGATGACTCACCGGGAAAATAGGAAAAGCACTAATATACTTGAGGGAATCAAGATGCAATAGAAAGAAGAGATCGCGAGCTGATTGAAGCATTCTTGAACGAAACACCGGAAGAATATGAAGACGAGCGAAGGGGCACGAATATAGAATGATCGGAGATGGATTTGAACACTTGAGACGAAGAAATCTTCTGAACAGATGGCCTCCAGATAATTGAGACAGAAAACAACTCCTGAAATACTCCGGATGGGTGAAAATAAATGCACGGCTAGAAACAATTGGATAGGCTAACATCGAGCTAGCACCGCGAATCTCCGAGAGAACTGTACTTCGGTCTTCAATGTTGAGAATGAACGACGAGAAATAACACCAAAATTGTTGAGATACTCCGGGGTAATGAAAAGCGAAGAGGTTGAGCGAACAAAGAAAATAATTTGAAATTGATCTTGGAAAGGCATCTGACTGATGGAATTCATACTTACGTCAAACTTCGAAAAGGATTTGAGAATAGCTCCGGAAAAATTAGAAGAGTCAGGTAAGATCCTGGGAAAAGACCTGTGGGTCAGGGCCCACCGAAAAGAAACATCGTTGAAAAAGGATTGTTGATCAGATAGATGATGCACCGGAACAATTGAAATATTTGAATGAGGTGACAACCTCGAATTAATTCGAACACAGACGAATCTCCTGATATGTCTTTATCACTCCAGAACGATTAAATGACGAGAGGGGAACGAGCAACGGAAACATTTGAGCCGAGGAAAGAACATAATCACTATTGAAAAATTGGAATTGAAACCACCGGAGAAGAAAAGAGATGAAGAATGCCAAAACGAGACGAGAATTCACCAGTTGAAATAACTGACGGAAGACTGAAGAGGCTCTGCACGGATGAAATTGCTGTTCGAAAGAGATTCAGACTCCGGTAATAAAAGGGGTGGTAGGGCGGGAAAACAACGACAACTTGGAAGGGGAAATCGACGAATAGCTTTGAGGAGAAAAACATCGGTTGAAATCATTGAGGAGAGAATGCAAAGATTGCACGCGAGTAGAATGGATACTCGATTACGAACTCCGGTTCCGAGAAGAAGAAGGGAGGGCGGGTGGGAAAAAACAAAGACAACTTCGGACAGGGAAAACGACATCGGAAGAGAAATAACCGAGGACTGATCTCGCAAGAGATGACGAGGACCGAAACACTCGAAGAGAAATGCTCCGGATTGAAAAAGAGGAAGGACAACGAACGAAAACTAACCACGTGATCCTGAAGAAAAATTTGAAGGGGAAGAGGAGTAGTTCAAAACACCTACGTCAAGATTTCTCACCAGAGCGACGAAGGGGCTGAGGAGTAAAAAGAATTCCTACTCTCCGATATAATTAGACTCAGAAAAAGTTTTCTTCTAGACTCAACAATGGCCAAACTACACGAACAATCAAGGGGAGCTCCTAGGGTCGGTCGAGGCTCTGATACCAACTTTGTCACGCCCAATATGCGATACTATCCTAAAGAGACCCGAAGGCCCCACCAAGGATAGAACCGCATATTGAAACGCTTTTGCAAGGTGGATATCATTACATCAACATTACATAATATTTGGGGATACATACAAGGCATACAAATGCCGCAAGAATACATCAATACATCATACATAAGATCAACATCCGACTACGGATGAAACATAAACAGAAACTCAAACGACATCCACCCTGCTAACCCAGGCTGCCGACCTGGAACCTATCCCCTGATCGAAGAAGAAGCAGAAGAAGAACTCCAAACAAACGACATCGCTCTCGCGTCATGATCATCGCACAACCTGTACCTGCAACTGGTGGTGTAGTAATCTGTGAGCCACGAGGACTCAGCAATCCCATTACCATGGGTATCAAGACTAGCAAAGCTTAATGGGAAAGGAAGGGGTAAAGTGGTGATGTTGCAGCAGCGACTAAGCATGATATGGTGGCTAACTTACGCAAAGAAGAGCGAGAAGAGAAGCAAAGGAACGGTCGTGAACTAGCAATGACCAAGAAGTGATCCTGAACTCCTACTTACGTCAAACATTACCCAGAAACCGTGTTCACTTCCCGGACTCCGCCGAGAAGAGACCATCACGGCTACACACGCGGTTGATGCGTTTTAAATAAGGTCAAGTGACAATTTATCTACAACCGGATATTAACAAATTCCCATCTGCCACATAACCGCGGGCATGGCTTCCGAAAGATAATACCCTGCAGGGGTGTCCCAACTTAGCCCATGATAAGCTCTCACGGTCAACGAAGGATATTCCTTCTCCCGGGAAGACCCGATCAGTCTCGCAATCCCGGTTACAAGACATTTCGACAAAGGTAAAACAAAACCAGCAAAGCCGCCCGAATGTGCCGACAAATCCTGATAGGAGCTGCACATATCTCGTTCTCAGGGCACACTGGATTGTCCAAGCTTCCGGTAGGCCAGACCAGAGTTGCCCCTGGTGGCCACCGGCGACTGACAGGTTGGACCAACACTCAGAGGAGCACTGGCCCGGGGGGGTAAATAAGGATGACCCTCGAGAGCGCGACTCCCAAGGGAAAAGAAATAGGCTAGGCAAATGGTAAAACCAAGGTTGGGCCTTGCTGGAAGAGTTTTATTCAAGGCGAACTGTCAAGGGGGTCCCATAAATCACCCAACCGTGTAAGGAACGCAAAATCCGGGAACATAACACCGGTATATCAGTAACTAGGGCGGCGAGAGTGGAACAAAACACCAGGCATAAGGCCGAGCCTTCCACCCTTTACCAAATATATAGATGCATTAATAATATAAGAGATATTGTGATATCCCAACATAAACATAATCCAACAAGGAGCAAACTTCATCTTCACCTGCAGCTAGCAACGCTATAAGAGGGGCTGAGCAGAGCGGTAACATAGCCAAACAACAGTTTGCTAGGAAGGGTGACAAAGGTTAGAGGTTCATGGCAATTTGGGAGGCTTGAGGAGCAAGTGAATAGGTAGCGCAGCAAAGCGTTAGAACGAAGCAACTAGCATAGCAATGATAGTAATGAGATCCAAGGTGACGGTCATCTTGCCTGAAATCCCGCTAGGAAGAAGAACGAATCCATGAAGAAGATGGAGCCACGAAGACGAACGAATCCTCACGATCGCAACGACACGGGAAACTATCGAGAAGAATCACACAACAAGGTAAACACACCACACAAGAGCAAGGCATGATGCTCAAACAAGAATGATGCATGACAAAGCTAAACGAAGCTACTCATGACAAGAGATGATGCATACAAGAACAACACATCACAGCAAGTTTAAATGAGGCCGGAAACAACACATAACAATTCCGGTAAGTCCTCATATGCCAATTTCGAAATTGGTCCAGAACTGAATAAGCATTAAGTTGAAGTTGTTAAACAGCAAGTTAAAGAGTACCAAGATGATCTACACGAAAATCTAGTCAAATTACATATAAAGTTCATTAGATTCGGAGCTACGGTCTAGAAGATATGATCAAAACAAGTTAAACATGGCATTGACGCAAAATGCATACAAACATCAAGCAAACACCTCAAAACAAGGATGCAACATGATAATATGTAACTACATACAATTCTAAGCAAGTTTCATATAGAGCATGCTGAAAACGGAGCAACGGTGCAACACATACACTCCAAACAATACATAGCAACAATCTGACGAAACAGCAACTAGGCATCTAGCAAGCATCAAAACAGTATGCTACGGTAACTCAACATGAAAGCAAAAGGCATGGGCATGATGTACAGGTAAAGCACAACGAAACATGAACACTGAGCTATTTCCAGAAATCACTAGAACAAGCTCAAAAGGGCATGGCAAGATTGCAAATAATAACAGGTTCACAGACTTGGTGAAAAAACTGGACATGGCAAAAATCAGCATCAGGTAGCAATGTTCAGAGCACGAAATCAACATGCTACAGGAACTTAACATAGCAAAACAAGGTATTGTAGTGTTCAACTAAATGCACATGACAAAAGTCCCTTACTGACCATAAGCCAAAAAGGACCCTAAGATATGATGGCAAGCATGTAACCATAGCAAGTTTCGTTATCAGGTTTCAGACTTAGCAGAAAACAGAGCATGGCAGAAGTATTAATATGTAGGCCTCTTTGTGAGCTTGATGCACTCACTACAGAGCAATGAATGACAAACCAAGCATACCTACAGCAAGATGGCATGTTTATGAAGCTATCCATGGGAAAAACAATTGCATAGCATGTATGGATCAACTACAATAAGCTTGGCAAAAATGCATATCATGTTAAGAATCTGCCAGAAATATTTTATAGCAAAAGTAGAGCAAGATTGAGTCATGCTATGGTACTCTAAAATTGCAAACAATTGCAGGAATGGATCAATTACAACTATAGCTACAAAACATCCTTACTAAACATCTCCAAAATATGCATGGATCTCTCTGTAGCATCAAGTTTACATGGCAAAAAAATTACAGCAGACAAAGACTTGGAGAAATCACTAAGTCCCTGAAAACAGAATTATTACGGGACCTAATTTGCATGCTTGTGCTAGTCACCACAGAGATCACAAAAATACAAGGGCTATACCACTGGAAAGATGGCATGGTATACTTCAAAACACATGTAGAGCTCATGCTCAAAAGATGCACAGAATAAATGATACAAAAATGACAAATCTCCAAGTTCTGATAAGAACCAGAGAATAACAGCAACTAGCCCTCTTCCAACGAAGATTTGGGCATCAAGATGACCTCTAATGAAAATGATGCAATTGAACAAAATGAAGAGCATCGCGAGACGAACAATTTGACATACTACACGCGCGAATCGGAGCTACATGCACAAAGTTACGGCATCTCGAACAGAGCAAGATACTGAGAATTATTGAGGACTTCGGCAAAAAAACAACCTCGGGGGGGGGGGGGGGGCGAAGTCAACGCGGGCTCGGGGATCCAGATCGAGCCGAGCTCGGCGGCAGAGGCGCACCGGCGGGGAGACCCGGAGGAGCTCGGGCTCCGGCCGGCGAGAAGGAGGCCGGCGAGGCGCCGTGGCACGGGCGGCGGAGGCGGGGTGGCGCGGCGCCGGCGGGACTCGGCGGGGCGGCGCCGGCGACGGCAGAAGGCGGCGACGGGAGGAGCTGCAGCGGCGGCGGGGTCGGTGGGTCGCCGGAGGCGGGGGGCGGCGGCACCGCGGCGGCGGGGCGGAGGCGCGAGGCGGGCGCCTCGGAGCGGCGGCGGCGGCGGCGGCTCGGGCCCGCGCGGGCCCGGGATGGGCTCCGCGGGCCGCGGCGGCGGGGAGGAGAGAGAGAGGCGGCGCGGGTGACGTAGGAGTGCCGGATTGCAAAACGGACAACGGGGAAAATGCTCGGATGCATGAGACGAACACGTATGCAAATGCAATGCACATGATGACATGATATGAAATGCAGATGATGACATGGCAAAATGCAACACGCAAGCAGATGACATGGCAACGACAGTGAATAACTGGCAGACACCTGGCGCAACGGATCCGGGGCGTTACAGGCTGCTTACTGTAGCCTCGCTTCTGATGACGAGGGCTTCGTCGAGGTAAGCGTGGCTACAGTGCGCCGCCTCGAGGGCTCTCACTGTAGCCTTACCTCGTCTTGTCTCCTTAATGTGGCTCCTGCTTCGAGGAAGGGAGTAGCCGGCTTCTGGGGGCCGACTACACCCTTGGCCGACTGGGGAAGGTCGGGCCGCCTTTGCGCCTCTCTCTGGCTAAAGGGGCCCGCCGCCCGCGGGCCATACTGGAGTCTGTCATGGATGACGTTGAGGCTAGCATGGCTACAGTGCTGAGCCGAACGGGAGACGGCCGTCCCGTACGGCCTCCTGTGGCCATGCCTGCCTCGAGCTTCGGGGGTAGCGGGCCGCACTGTGGCCACACCCCGTCTTGTCACCGTTATGTGGGTGTAGCTTTGGTGGTTGTGGTCTCGGCCGGCTTCTTGGAGTCGGCGCTCTTCGAGGCCGGCTTCCTGGAGTTGGCCACCCCGCGGATATCCTGGGGGGGAGGTTACTGAGGCTGGGCTGCCTCCCGTGAGTCGGCTTCAGGGGTAGCCGGCCAGGGGAGGTGGTCCAATGCTCGGTGTGCTTAAAGGCCCAAAGGCCTGATAATTTTTCAGAAGAACCAGGGGCAGTCGGTTAGGCTACCCGTGGCCGTTTACTCCGACAGTAGTCCCCGAAGCTGATTGGGCTTCGAGGTTGGGTAGGAGTTGAGAAGCTCGATCAGCTTCCTATCTTGACAAGCCGGCAGCTGGGAGCCGGCTTTGGTTAGGCGTGCCGCCTTGGTCGAAAACTCCGGAGTCGGAGGGCGGGAGCTCGCCAGTGCGTGCACCGGGCCGCGGGCCGGCCACATGCCGTCTGCGAACCACGTGGCCCCTCTTGGCCGGAAAGCCTTCCAGCCCACGCGCGCGACGGGACATCGCCGCAGGGCCGGGGCCCGCCACATCCACGCCCGGGCCCAGGCGCGGATTCTCTGCATCCCGAAACCGCCCGCACGTCTCCTTGCGGCAGTTTCGGCTCGCCTTTAGGGCGTAATAATCGCGAGGCGTGGGGGGAATGGGTGCAGTTAATCCCACGTCTCCCCCCACGTCCGGCCTCCCCGGCTTCGCCTCGCGAAGCTATAAGTAGGGGGAGATGGAGGGCGGCAGGCCCTCTCACGCTCCTCCTCCTTCCACCACCTTCTTTCGCTTGCCGTTTCTTGCAACAGCGCCTCGTCGCCGCGCTCTTCCACCACACGTTCCTCCGCCGCCGCGCTCGTTTTCGCCATGCCTCCCGCCACGGAGCAGTATGGCGCGGATTGGGACGGCTCCAACGTCCACGAAGATCACGTCGAGTTCCTCCGCAATACGCGGCGGCTGCCCGGCGCAGACAAGGTGGAGGTCCGTCTTGCGCCGGCAAAGGAAATTACGCCGGAGCCGCGGGAGGGCGAGCGGGTGGTCTTCCGCTCGCATTTCTTGCGCGGCATCGGCCTGCCAGTGAGCGCCTTCTTCCGCTCCTGGCTCGATTTCTACCAGCTCCAGCCGCACCACCTCACCGCAAATGCGGTGGTGCTGCTGTCAGCCTTCGTCACCCTGTGCGAAGGCTACCTCGGCGTCCTCCCCACCCTCTTGCTCTGGGGGGAGTTCTTCCAGTCCAAGCTGGGCACGCGCATGCAGGGCGTGCCGGCTCAGACTGGCACCTTCATCGCGTCGCGGAGGTCGGTCGCCGACAACCCCTTCCCCGTCAGCACGCTGATCCAATCGGTGAAAAAGTGGCAAAAGTCGTACTTCTACGTGCGGAACATCGCCCCTTGGGGCGACTACATCAACCTGCCGGCTTACGTAGCCGGCCCACCGGCGGGCAGGCGGCCCCAGTGGTCCTTCCGGGCCGTGACTCTGACGCCGGCTGGGTCCGCAGCCGTCGCCCGAGTGCGAGTGATGACCCAGTCGGAGGGCCTGACGGGGCCCGACCTTCTGGCCGCCTTCGTCACGCGTGGGGTTCTTCCGCTCCAGAACCGTCCTCATCTGATCTGTCAGATGAGCGGCCAGCTCGATCCGAGCCGGATGTGCACCAAGGACATGCCGCACGAGGAGGTCGCCTATATGGTGAACTACCTCGCGAACTGCAAACTCTCCGAAGAGTGGCAGTTCGGCAAGGAGCCATACAGCCGAGCCAATCCACCGCCCACGATATACTCTCCTTGTTTCTTCTTTTTCTCTTAACTTTGTTGCCGAGTTCCTCTTGGCCGACTCTAACTTAGTCGGCTTGTTTTTCGACAGAGCCCTCTTCTTCGGCCGGCCGGCGGGTCAGACACGGAGCGTCGATTCGTCCCCGACCGGATGGAACACGATCTGGAGGACCCCGACTTGGGGGCGGCCGCTATGGACGACAACATCGAGCCGGGTGGTGGCCAAGCCGGCGGCGAAGCAGGCGGCTCCGGGCACGGAGTCACCTTCGACGACTGGCCGAACGACGATGAGGCCGAAGTCGCCCCGCGCCGCCGGCCGGCATCTGGACGGGGCACAGGTTCCTCCGCTGCACCGCCTGCTCGGGGCGGAGGGCAGAAGTGTCGCGCCGCCCAGGGTTTGTTCGGCAGTCGGACGAAGAAACCCAGGGGCGGGGCGGCAGCAACCAGGCGGGAGGAGGTGGCCGCGAAGGTGGCTCGCTTTCGCAAGACGGTGAAGCAACCGCAGACCGTGTCGGCGTAAGTTCAAATTTTTTTGTATACTCTTTTTCTTTCTTTTCTCTGGTGGTTCCTGAACCTTTGTCTTTTTCTCCAAACGGTCAGAGCTCCATTGTCGCTTGAGCGGGCGGCTGCCGCCTCCGTCATCGAGACGCCGAGGGGGTCTGGGAGCACCACTCGCCGCGTGGACCCCCGTGCCGACCTTCAGGAAGCGACAGAACGGAACGCGCGGGAGGCGCGGGAGGAACGGGAGGCGGGAGAGGCGGAGGCACGGAAGGCGGCCGCCGCCCAGGCGGCGCAGGAGGAAGAGGCGGCGAAGGCGCTCGCCGACGCCGCAGCCAAGGCCCAAGCGGAGTCTGTAGTCGCGGCGGCGGCGGAGGAGGTCTTGATGGTCACCCCGCTGCGCGCCGTAGCGCCTGGGGACATGGAGCCCTCGCCAGAAGGGGCCAGCGGCGACCAGCCAGGACTGGAGAGGGACGACAACGTCGTCGTCCTGGAGAGGGCGCCGGTGCCGACCCCGCCAACTGGGGCGGCTCAAGGCGGCCGGCCTGATCCGCCGCCTGCACAGTCGGCGGGGGGCGAGCCGGCCGCGAGGACTGAGATGGCGGTCCGGATGCCGCAGAGCCGTCATGCGGGGAAGGCTGCGTTGGAGCCACAGAAGGCCCCGTCGGAGCCGCAGCCGGCCGCGGGCTCCAGCTCATCGGCCCGGGATGTGGAGGTGGCCAGGGCTACCTCGGGGTGGACGCCAGGTGGAGGGACAGCCGTGATGAACATGGCCCTGCAGGACATCCGGACCCGGCTTCAGGCCCAGGCTACGGCGCTGAGGCAGTTCACCGTCGAGTTCCTTGCGACGCGGGCGGCCATCCGGGTTAGTCTTCCCATCTTGCTTCTTCTTGATCCTGATTTCTTCTTGATCTTGATTTCTTCCGTGGGGGCGCGTCAGCGCACCCACTGGGTGTAGTCCCCGAGTTCCGAGTCGGCTGCTGAGCAGGCAGCTTGGAACTTCTTAGTGGATTTGTCTTTGCTATTCTTGTTCTTACTTTGATCTTCGGTCTATCTTGCAGGACTACCACAATCTTCGTGCGGCCGCCTTCAACTCCCAGGCTCGGGAGCTGACCCAGAAGACCGCCGACCTTACTGAGAGCTGAGGTACATGCTTTGTTCTTTATCTCATGTGGGGGCGCGTCAGCGCACCCACTGGGTGTAGTCCCCGAGATTCGGGCCGACTGCTGAGCAGTCGGGTCGGATCTTCCTTGACGACTTCCTCTTACTGTTCTTTCTTTTTCTGCCGTCTCTGCAGCGGCCAACGCCGGTCTGAGGGCACAGCTGGGGGAGTCTCAGACTGCCCTTCGTGCCAAGGATGCCGAGCTCGCCGCCTTGGTGCAGGAACGCGACCGCCTGGCCAAGAAGTTGGCCGACCAGGAGGAAGGCCACAAGGCGGCTCTGAAGGCGGTGCAGGACCGCGAAGCCGCCCTCCAGGCCGAGTACGAGACGGAGGCGGCTGGCTGGGCTGAGGCCAGGCAAACTCTGATCTCTGGCTATGGTCAGATCGAAGATCTGGTTGACGGTAAGCCGCCTACCTCTTCGTCCTTTCTTGCCATCTGCCACTTTTGGCTCGTTTTCTGACTTGGTGCTCTTTTCTTCTTTTCTTCTTCTTTCTTGCGCAGAATATTTCCCTGGCTATTCTACCGCCGCCAACCAGACCATCGAGGCCCGCCGCCAGGCGCGGAGGCAGGCTGGCTTCGAGATTTCGCCAACCGCCGGCCGTTCGCTGGAGGAGCAGCTCTTGGCGATCCAGGCCCGCATCCAGCCGGCTCACCGACTGCTCCACCGGCTTCAGCATGCCGGGGCGCAAGTCTTGGCCGCCCTCTGGCCCGGCCAAGTGGTTCCTCGCACCCCAGTCGGACTGTCGACTGGCTGGAGGTGGCAGTCGGCCGCTTCGAAGCCTGGAAGGCCTCGGTGACTCGCTCCGGCGCCAGGCGGGCGCTGGAGTTCGTCAAGGCCTGGTATCCCGGCCTGAGCCTTGATCAGCTGGCTACCTGGCGGCAGCAAGCCGACACGGAGCTGGAGCCGGCGCGGCCGGCTATCATCCGGCGGGCTTCGGCGATCGCCGACTACACCGACACCAGCGTCTTCGCCCCCGAGGTAGACGACAACGGTGTCGCCCAGCCGGAGGAGTGGTTCGGGCTGAACCCGGCAGACGGTGAAGACTCGGCGGAGGAGATCGACTCCAGCGACGAGGGTGCAGAGGAGGAGGAGGAGGAGGGTGAAGACGCCGAGCCGGCTGGCGGAGCAGCCGACCAGCCTCAGCCTGACCACTCCTCCAGCACCACGTCACGCGCGAGTGCGTCGCCCGCGACTGGTGGTGACCAGGCCGAGACCCGCTAGGCGGCCACTCCTTCAACCGGCGATGCCGTCTCCACCGACCAGCCTGGCTCCCGCACTGCGGCCTAGTCTAGTCTGCCATCTTTTGTTTTCCTGTTTTGTCACTTTTGGAACAATACTTTGTTAAGTCTGCACAATTCCACCCACTGGGGGTGTATTCGAACTTATGTCCGTAGCCAACCTGTTTGGGGCTTTATATGTATATATAACTTATGCATGCATTTGGCTTTTCCTCGTACTTTGCTTTTTATCCTCCGGCTGTTTCCTTTGCCGCCCTCCCTTGGTTGCCGCCTCCCCAGTCAGACAGTTGCTCTGCAATCTGTAGCTGGAGGAGTACTTGGCCAATTGGGAGGGCAAGTACTCTAGCTTTGCTGGATTAGAGCTAAGTGTTTAGGAGGCCGGCCAGCCAGCTGCTCTGACAGCCGGCAAGCGTGCTTGGAGGCCGTCTTTTTGCTATATAAGTTCGTTGGTCCTTAGCCGTTTTTCGTGTGGGCATCCTTTCTGCCTTCTCTCTTGTTAGTCGGACAGTCAGTTCTTCGAGCTGCGACTTTCAACAAGAGAGGACTCGGGAGCCGGCACACTACTTGTCTGACTTCAGGTAGAACTTTTAATATAGCTTAAGGCAGCCAGTCCCCGGGCCGACTAGTCGAACCCGGTGCCAGACAAGAAATCAAATGTAATAACACAGTCATGGGTATGACACTTGTCATTCATAAATAAAGGCAGTCCCCGAGTGCTCCTCGGGGAGCCTGTTGGTTCGTACTTAATACAAAAGGGTAGCATGATACATACTGCTTTCAACTGTAAAATCTTCTCAGGAGGTTCGCGTTCCATGGTCGCTCCGACTCCTTGCCGGAGTCGTCTCTCTTGTGTGCTCTTGGTTTTTGCGCGTCGATCAGGTAGTAGGAGTCGTTGCCTAGTGCCTTGCTGATGACGAAGGGGCCTTCCCAAGGGGCCGAGAGCTTGTGCTGGCCGGCTGTTCGCTGGATCAGCCGGAGCACAAGGTCACCCTCTTGGAAGGATCTTGGCTTGACCTTGCGGTTGTAGTAGCGGCACAGCCCTTGCTGGTAGATGGCGGACCGGCTGAGTGCTAACAGCCGGCCTTCTTCCAGTAGGTCGACGCCGTCTTCTCTTGCTTCCTTGGCCTCCTCCTCCGTGTACATGGTGATCCGAGGTGAGTCGAACTCGATGTCTGTTGGGATGACAGCCTCGGCACCGTACACGAGGAAAAATGGAGTGAAGCCGGTTGACTTGTTGGGTGTAGTGCGCAGGCTCCAGAGGACAGCCGGCAGCTCGTCGAGCCAGCAGCCGGCCGATCGCTCCAGTGGTACAACCAGTCGGGGCTTGATGCCGGAGAGGATGAGTCCATTTGCTCGCTCGACCTGGCCGTTTGACTGCGGGTGGGCAACGGACGCTAAGTCCAGTCGGATGCCCTGCGTTGCGCAGAATCGTGCCAGTGCTCATTTGGCGAAGTTCGCGTCGTTGTCGGTGATGATGCTGTGCGGCACGCCGTACCGAGTAGTGATGTCAGTGATGAATGTCACGGCAGTCGGCCCGTTCAGCTTCTTAATCGGCTTTGCTTCGATCCACTTTGTGAACTTGTCCACAGCGACTAGTAGATGTGTCAAGCAACCGCGGGCTGTCTTGAAAGGGCCCACCATGTCCAGTCCCCAGACGGCAAAAGGCCAGGTGAGGGGAATGGTCTTGAGTGCAGAAGCCGGCAGGTGTTGCTTGGAACTAAAAACTTGGCATCCTCTGCAGCTCTTGACTATTTCTTTAGCATCCTCCAAGGCAGTCGGCCAGAAGAAACCATGGCGGAAGGCCTTGGCCACAAGTGAACTTGAGGCTGCATGGTGGCCGCATTCGCCTTGGTGGATGTCCTTGAGGATTGCCACTCCTTTTTCTGGCTCAACACAACGCTGGAAGACTCCAGTGACGCTGCGCTTCACAAGCTCTCTGTTGATTATTGCATATGCTGCGGCTCGTGGTTGCACTAGTCTTGCTAAGATCTCATCAGCCGGCAGCTCTCTGCTGACTAGGAACTTGAGGATGGGCTGGGCCCATGACGGAGCTGTGACTTCTTCTTCTGTTAATGTAGCCACCATGACTCGGGTGGGTGGGTTGGGTGGCGTGGAATTGGACTTGGCCACCGCTTCTTGTGTCGTTGCAGTCCCCGGGCCGACTGCTGCAGTCCCCGGGCCGGGTTCTGAAGTCTTCGGGCCGGGTGCGACTACGGCAGTCCCCGGGCCAGTTGTCGAAGTCCCCGTGCCGCCTGCGGGTTTTCTCCAGTCGGATCCGGCTGCATCTGGCGCAGGCGGTACGAAGATAGAGTCCGACTTTGGAGACGGCTTGATGGACGGCTTGAGGAGGCGCTGGAGGGAGACGCCAGTTGGTATGGCTTGTCGGGTGGAGCCGATCCGTGCTAGGGCATCTGCTTGGTCGTTGTCGGCCCTTGGCACGTGGAGGAACTCGCACCCTTCGAAGTATCCGCTGATCTGCTGGACGAGGAATCGATAGCTCGCCATGTTCGCGTCCTTGGCGTCCCAGTCGCCAGACGACTGCTGGACCACCAAGTCTGAGTCGCCGTAACACAGGATCCGGCGTATGCCGAGCTCTTTGGCTAGCCGGAGCCCATGTACGAGTGCCTCGTTGTCGTGGTATTCTCACGGGGGGGTGTGAATCGACAGATGCCACAAGGGCTTTGTGTGAGGGTAAGACTGCTGCTGATAGGACCGGGAGCGGGTATGCGAGTAGCACGCACTAGTTTACCCAGGTTCGGGGCTCTCCGGAGAGATAATACCCCTACTCCTGCATGTCTGAGCATATATATCTGGGGTGTATATCGGGCAGTACAAAGCGCTCCTAGAGCTGTATCTGGGGGCAGTGCCATGGGCATCTGCCTCCATATATGTGTGCATAAGGCGCGCTTTAGTAGCCGGCCATGAGCATGGCCGTATGTGTGCTTGGGCATGCTTGCCCGTGGGAATGGATGGATGGATGGCTAGCTAGCTCTCATGCTAGCTAGCTTGCTTGTTGTGTATACGTGTGAGTCCATCCATGGATGGATGGATGTGTGTCTCCTTTTATAGGAGAGGGTAGCTTAGTATGTAAGCTAGCTAGTGGGCATGGGTAAGGCATGGTGCATGTCATGCTTGTCCCCTGGGTCACTTCATAAATAGTGCCAGGGGACAAGTGACACTATACATGATGGCGGGGATGACACGTGAATAGTGCTCGGGTACGACCGTCTCGTCGGTGTCTTGTCGATGCCGGGTCGGACTGCAGTCGGCAGCCGGCTAGTCGATGCAGTCGGTCAGCTGGCAGCCGGCCGGGTGGAGCAGTCGGACTGAGGAGCCGGCAGGAGCGGCCGGGCAGTCGGACTGAGGGGCTTTGCTAGCCCCGATGTCTTGAAATATTGTCTTGCCGTCTTCGGGATACCCGTGTCCAATTACTCCGACAGTAGCCCCCAAGCCTCCGGGCAACTTGGCAAAGTTGGGCGGAGGTTTTTTCGCGAGTGTTCATGGAAATGATCATGCAAAAGAGAAAGTTAGTCCATGCAGATATGTCAAGTGATTGCTTTTTAGCACTGCAAGTTTTATGCGGAGGGTGCCGACTCGGTTTCGTCCGAGCCCCCTTTCATCTCTTTCATGTTCCCTCCGCTCTTTGGCTTGTGCTCTCGCTTGCCGGACAGCCGCTCTGCGGTCTGTGGCTGAGAGTGGGCCGCGGAGTGGAGTGTACAATACTCAGACTCTGGGAGCGAATTTAACCGAGTAGATACTCATAAAGAAAACGGTCGGGTCGCCCGAAGCGTTTTTCTTCCCGGACGTTTTTCGCGTGGGTGGCCTTCAGCTTTCACTCTTGCCAGTCGGACAGCCGCTCTGCGGTCTGTGACTAAGAGTGGGCTTTTCATACCGCGCACGCTACTAAGCCGTCTGCGGGAACTAACGTCTCAGGCCAAGCGGCCAGCCCCCGGGCCAACTCTGGCTGGCGCCGGGGCGAACAGTGATGCAACTGTAATGAAATGCGGAGATAGCCCCCGAGCATCGCTCGAGGTTATCCGTGCTCTCGCGGTGAAAAAATCTGCGGGTGAGGAGCTCACATTGGTTTTCGTGTAGCCGAGGCGGCGTTTAACGAAGAGAGCCGGCGCACCCGCTGGGTGTAGCCTTCGAGCCCCCGATCGCTCGAAGGAGGGTCCCGGCCGGTCAGGCTCGACCGGCCAGGCGGCGAGGCGTTTTGCAGCGCCCTTTTTCTTCTTCTGCCGGCTGCTGGCAACCGGACAAAACTCTTCTCTTGTCTTCGTGGGGGCGCGCCAGCGCACCCACTGGGTGTAGCCCCCGAGATTTGGGCCGACTGCTGAGCAGTCGGGCCGGATCTTCCGGCAACGACTTTGTCTTCTCTCCTCGCGGGGGCGCGTCAGCGCACCCGCTGGGTGTAGCCCCCGAGATTCGGGCCGACTGCTGAGCAGTCGGGCCGGATCTCCCGGCGACTACTTTGTCTTCTCTCCTCGCGGGGGCGCGTCAGCGCACCCGCTGGGTGTAGCCCCCGAGATTCGGGCCGACTGCTGAGCAGTCGGGCCGGATCTCCCGGCGACTACTCTGTCTTCTCTCCTCGCGGGGGCGCGTCATCGCACCCGCCGGGTGTAGCCCCCGAGATTCGGGCCGAGGTTCGACCAGCCAGGCGTCGAGGCGGACCGGCAGGCCAGGTCGCGTTCGGCCGTCCGAGTGACGAAGCAGGCGGACGGATAGACGGAGTTTTCCCTTTTCTTTGTCCCAGCCGACCTCTTCTTTCCTTCTCTCTCTCTTTTTTTTTTGTTTTTGGGCAGTCGGCCCTTCTCTTCTAGCCGGCCCTATTTCCTCTTTCTCTTCTTGGGCAGCCAGCCCTGCGAGGGCGCCAGTCGGCACGAGGTGGACGGGCACGCGGACGCCGGCTGGAGCGGCAAGCCGGCCGCACGCGGGGACGTCGGCTGGAGCAGCGAGTCGGCCAAGGCGGCGGGAGCTGGCCAAGGCGGCGCGGGGCGGCCGGCCGAAGCACCGCGACCCGGCAGTCGGCGCGGGAGGCCGGGACAGGGCCGTAGCCGGCGCGGCGTGGTCGGAGCCAGCCCGCACGGGGGCTGAGGCAAAGCAGGGCGGCTAGGGCGCGCAACCGCGCGGGCAGGGCGGACGCTGGCCCGCGGACGCGCTGGCGGGCGGAGTCGGTGCGGCGCGGTCGAAACTGGCCAGGGGCGAAGCGAGGCGGCCGGGCGGAGCCGCGGGCGCACAGGGGCAGCTGGATCCGGCGCGGCGCGGAGGGAGCTGGTCCTGGCCCCGCGGGTGTAGGCGTCGAGCCGGCAGGTGCTGGGGAGCCGGACCGGAACGAGCAGTCGGCCTCCCCGCTGGAGCAGCAAGCCGGCAGGCAGGCGCGACTGTGGAGGAGAACGGGGCGCGGCCGGGCGTGGGAAGCCGGCGCGGAGGGCGGGCGGAGCAGGCCCGCGCGCGAGCTGGCCAGCGCGGGGCGGCGATCTTGCAGGCGCGCGGGGGCCCGGAGCCAGCGAGGCGGATGCTGGAGAGGCCGGAGCCGTTTGCGCGAGGGCGGAGTGACGCGCGAAGCGGGGAGCCGGCGCGGGGGCGGAGCGGCATCAACAGGGGCAGAGCCGCGGTCGCACAGGGGCAGCCGGACCCGGCGCAGCGTGGAAGGAGCTGGACCCAGCCCCGCGGGCGCACGCGACGAGCCGGCAAGCGCTGGGGGGGGGACCGGACTGAGCAGCCGGCCTCCTCGAAGCCGGCAGGCGGTCGGAACAACGGGTCGGGGGCCGGGCGCGGGAGCCTGCGCGGGCGGAGGAGCCGGCGACCCGGACGCCGGGAGCGCGGACGGCGCCAGAGGCCGGGGCCGACTTGCGGGAGGTGGCCCGGGGAGGCCTGGTGGAGGAGGTGGTGCGGAGGTCGCTGTAGGCGCGGGCAGCCGGAGGCCGGCCGGGCGGGCTCCGTGTTTGGCGAGGCGGCGGCCGGCTGGACGGGCGCGGCGGCCGCGGGAGGCGAGCCGGGCGCGGCGGCCGCGGGAGGCGAGCCGGGCGCGGCGAGGCTGGCCAGAGCCTTGGGCGCGCGGGAGGCCGGTGCGAGGAGGAGCAGCGCGGCTGTCGGGGCGGCCGGAGCCGGAGGGCGACGGGGCCTGCGCCGTGGGCGGGTACGGCTCGGGCACGAGGAGGCGGGCGCCGGCTGGGAGGCGACCCCGCGAGCAGGCGGTGGCGCGGGGTCGGCGACTCGGCGCGCGCGGGGAAGCCGACTGCCGGACGGGGCCCAGCCGGCGGACGCGAGGACGCGCGCGAGGCGAGGCGGGGCCAGCAGCGGCCAGTCGGCGCGGGAGGAGATGGCGTGGCGCGGGCCAGGCGGCTGAAGCCGGCAGGCGCGGAGGCGGCCGGAGGCCGGGCACAGCACGGGTCGGCTGGCGGCGAGCCGGACGGCCACGAGCGGAGGCGACCAAACGGGTGCTCGGAGCCGGCTGGTGGTGGAGCCAGCCGTCCGGCCTGGGGCGGAGACGGCAGGCAGCAGGAGCCGGGCGCGGGTTGGTGGAGGCGGAGCCTAGTTGGCTGAGGGGTCGGCCGCGCGGGCAGGCGGACGCCCGCGAAGGGCGCGGACAGGGGGCTCGGCCCAGGTGGAGCCGGCGTGCAGGAGGCGCGGGGCGCCTGGGAGGCCGGGACGGCGGCGACGCAGTCGACGCCGCGGTGGTGGTGATGAAGGCAAGGCCGACGGCGAGGACGCGCCGTCCCGCGCGGCCGCTCCGGGGGTGGGTCGAAGTCGAGCCCCCGAGCGCTACCGTAGAGACGGTGCGATGCCGCGGCGGTGATGGTGAAGATGGTCCCGACGGCGAGGACGCACCGCCCCTCGCGGCCATTCCGAGGGCGTGTCGATATCGAGCCCTCGACCGCTATCGGAGGGACGACGCGACGCCGCGGTGGTGATGACGAAGGCGAGGCCTACGGCGAGGACGCGCCGCCCCTCGCGGCCATTCCGAGGGCGTGTCGATATCGAGCCCTCGGCCGCTATTGGAGGGACGGCGCGACGCCGCGGTGGTGATGACGAAGATGGTCCCGCCCGGACTGCGAAACCAGTAGCAGCGCGGTAGCATAGTACCGCCCCACGGTGGGCGCCAACTGTCGTGGTATTCTCACGGGGGGGTGTGAATCGACAGATGCCACAAGGGCTTTGTGTGAGGGTAAGACTGCTGCTGATAGGACCGGGAGCGGGTATGCGAGTAGCACGCGCTAGTTTACCCAGGTTCGGGGCTCTCCGGAGAGATAATACCCCTACTCCTGCATGTCTGAGCATATATATCTGGGGTGTATATCGGACAGTACAAAGCGCTCCTAGAGCTGTATCTGGGGGCAGTGCCATGGGCATCTGCCTCCATATATGTGTGCATAAGGCACGCTTTAGTAGCCGGCCATGAGCATGGCCGTATGTGTGCTTGGGCA
Organism: Triticum aestivum; assembly: GCF_018294505.1. Taxonomy (NCBI): domain Eukaryota; kingdom Viridiplantae; phylum Streptophyta; class Magnoliopsida; order Poales; family Poaceae; genus Triticum; species Triticum aestivum. The sequence goes on along the minus strand of NC_057802.1, from coordinate 349,094,012 downwards.
TGCTTGCCCGTGGGAATGGATGGATGGATGGCTAGCTAGCTCTCATGCTAGCTAGCTTGCTTGTTGTGTATACGTGTGAGTCCATCCATGGATGGATGGATGTGTGTCTCCTTTTATAGGAGAGGGTAGCTTAGTATGTAAGCTAGCTAGTGGGCATGGGTAAGGCATGGTGCATGTCATGCTTGTCCCCTGGGTCACTTCATAAATAGTGCCAGGGGACAAGTGACACTATACATGATGGCGGGGATGACACGTGAATAGTGCTCGGGTACGACCGTCTCGTCGGTGTCTTGTCGATGCCGGGTCGGACTGCAGTCGGCAGCCAGCTAGTCGATGCAGTCGGTCAGCTGGCAGCCGGCCGGGTGGAGCAGTCGGACTGAGGAGCCGGCAGGAGCGGCCGGGCAGTCGGACTGAGGGGCTTTGCTAGCCCCGATGTCTTGAAATATTGTCTTGCCGTCTTCGGGATACCCGTGTCCAATTACTCCGACACTCGTACTCGGCCACGTTGTTGGAGGCGGCGAAGTGGATCTGCAGTGTGTACTTGAGCTTGTCGCCTTTGGGAGAGGTGAGGACGATGCCGGCTCCCAAGCCGGTGCGCATCTTGGACCCGTCAAAGTGCATCCGCCAATGGGTAGAGTCGGGAGCCGGCGGCAGGTACTGGGTCTCGGCCCAGTCGACGAGGAAGTCGGCCAATGCTTGGGACTTGATGACGGTGCGGGGTTGGTAGAAGATCGTGTAGGGCACCAGTGCAATGGCCCATTTCGCCACCTGGCCGGATGCGTCCCGGCTGCCTATGATCTCGGCGAGCGGGGTGGTGCACACGACTGTGATGGGGTGCTCTTGGAAGTAGGGCTTCAGTTTCTTGGCAGCGAAGTACACCCCATAGCACATCTTCTGGTAGTGCGGGTAGTTTTGCTTAGAGCTGGATAGCACTTCGCTAAGATAGTACACCGGCCTCTGGACTAGCTGGGCTCGGCCTTCTTCCGGGCGCTGGACCACAACAACAGTACTGACGACTCGGCTAGTCGCGGCGATATAGAGGAGCATCGGCTCCTTCTCAGTCGGCGCCGCCAGGACAGGCGGAGTGGTCAGCATTTTCTTCAACTCATGGAAGGCTTGGTCGGCTTGGTCGTTCCACTCGAAGTGAGTGGACTTCTTCATGAGTCGGTACAGGGGAGGGCCTTCTCTCCTAGTCGGCTGATAAAACGATTCAGGGAGGCTAAGCAGCCAGTGAACTTCTGCACATCTCGCAGTTTGGTGGGGATCTCCATCCTCTCGATGGCCTTGATCTTGACGGGGTTGCATTCGATGCCGCGTTCGGAGACCAGGAAGCCTAGCAGCTGGCCGGCTGGCACTCCGAACACGCACTTCTCGGGGTTGAGCTTGATTTGGAATCGGCGCAAGTTGGCGAATGTTTCTTTCAGGTCTTCCAGCAAGGTGCCGCGCTTCTCTGTCTTCACCACAATGTCGTCTACATAGACGTGGGCATTTTTGCCGAGTAGTTTCAAGAGGCATTTCTTCATGCAACGCTGAAAAGTGGCACCGGCATTCCTCAAGCCGAATGTCATAGTCAGGTAGCAGAAAGCTCCAAAGGGTGTGATGAAGGCAGTCTTCAGGCGGTCAGCTGGGTCCAACTTGATCTGATGGTACCCTGAGTACGCATCCAAAAAACTTAACAGCTCGCATACGGCTGTGGAGTCTATCACTTGGTCAATCCGTGGCAGAGCAAACGGATCCTTTGGGCAAGCCTTGTTCAGGCTGGTGTAGTCTATACACATACGCCACTTGTTATTCTTCTTCAGAACCAGAACTGGGTTGACAAGCCATTCTGAAAAGAACACTTCCATGATAAAGCCAGCGGCAAGGAGCCGGGCTATCTCTTCTCCCATAATTCTTCGCTTCTCTTCTGACAGTCGGCGGAGGGGTTGCTTGACCGGCTTCGTGTCAGCGCGGACATGTAATTTGTGCTCGGCGAAATCCTTCGGGACACCCGGCATGTCCTTTGGGGACCATGCAAAAATGTCTCGATTCTCATGGAGGAAGTCGACGAGCTCGCCTTCCTATTTACTGTCCAAGTTCGCCCCAATGACAGCGAACCTCTCCGGGTTCTCCGGGTCCAGAGGTATCTTCTTCGTCTCTTTGGCAGGCTGGAAGGAGCCCTGCGCATCACAACCTTTGGGGTTGGGGGACAGGGCCGGCTGCTTGCCGGCCATGGCCACAACCCGTTCCAGCATCTTCTTCTCTTCTGCCACCACGAGGGACTCAGCCAGCCGGCTGCTGGCCATGGCGCACTCGATGGACTTCTTGTAGTCGCCGGCTACCGTGATGATACCCTTCGAGCTCGGCATCTTCATCTTCAGGTAGGCGTAGTGGAGCACAGCCATGAACTTGGCCAGAGCAGGTCGGCCAAGCAGAGCATGATAGGGGCTCTCCAAATCCACTACCTCGAACCAGATTGCTTCTCGGCAAAAATGATCTTTGTCTCCGAAGAGAACATCCATTTTAATCTTGCCAATTGGGGAGCAAGACAAGCCGGGGACGATACCATGGAATATGGTGCGGCTCGGCATGAGCTGCTTCGCTTTGATGTTCAGCTTCTCCATGGTATCGCGGTACAGTATGTTGATACTGCTTCCGCCATCTATCAGGACGTGGGAGAATCGGGCAGCTCGCCTCTCCATCGCGAGGGTGACATCCAAGACCATTGCATAGGAGCCAGGAGAGGGCATCACCTCTGGGTGGTCGGCCTGGCTCCAGCTGATTGGCTTCTCTGACCAGTGCATGAACTCGGGGGTGCTAGAGGCGACTGCATTAACTTCTTGATGCTGTCGGCGTCGACTGCGCTTGTCGTCGGCTTGACTGGTGAAGACGACGTAGGCGGCGTGCTCTTCGGGGAATTTGTCTTGGATGGCGCCGACTGCCGGCCGAGCCGCCGGCTGTTGGGGGGCTGGAGGCGGCGGACCGGGAGGCGGAGGCGGCAACATCCCCTCGCCCTTGGTGATGCGGGTGAGCCAATGGCATTTCCGGGTTGTGTGGTTGGACGGCTTCGCGCCGCTGTGGAATTTGCAGGGGGCATCAAGAGCCTGTTCGTAGGAGAAAGCCGGCTGCCAAGCCGGTCTGCCACCCTTCTTCTTGGGAGCAGGCCGTTCTTCGGGCTGCTCATCTTCAACGGTGGCCACCTGCCGACTGGTGGAAGTCGGCATGGGGGCCTTGCGCTTGTGGTCGTTCTGGTAGGGGCGCCGATTAGGGTCGCCAGCCGGCGTCTTAGGAGCCGGAGCAATCACCTTCCCCAAGGCGTCTACTCGGAGCTCGGTCTTCATTGAGGAGTCGGCCGTGGCGTACTTGTCCGCGATGACCAGCAACTCGTCGAGGGTAGCCGGCTCGTCGCAGAGGAGTCGGTGCTTGAGGAGGGTGCCCTCTCGGCACCCGGCGGTGATGTACTCGATGGCCTGGACCTCATGCACCCCCTCGCAGGAGTTGCGGAGCTCAGCCCACCGCGTGAGGTAGTCGCGGGTCGACTCGTTGGGCTCTTGGACGCAGAGGGAGAGCTGGCGAGGCTTGGGAGGCCGCTTGTAGGTGCTGGTGAAGTTGCGGACGAAGACTCCGGTGAAGTCCAGCCAACTGTTGATGCTGTAGGGCTTGAGGCTGTTGAGCCATGTGCGCGCCGTGCCTTGCAGCATGAGGGGGACGTACTTCACGGCGACGCGCCGATTGCCATTGGCTATGCTGACGGCCGTGGAGTATTCGATGAGCCAATCTTCCGGCTTCACTGAGCCGTTGTACTTGGGCGTGTCTCTGGGGAGCGAGAACCCTTTGGGGAAGGGCTCGTCGCGGATGCGGGGGCCAAAGCATGGCGGGCCGACATCGTCTTCTTCTTCTAACGCCAAGCATCGAGCAAGGCGGTTGATTCGGTGGCGGGCGTCGTTCTCGCCGACTCCTTCTCGGCGGCCGAGTCGGTCGCCAAGAGTCGGGTGCGTGATAGGCGGCGGGGTGAGACGTCGCTCTCTTCGAGGCGGAGGAGGAGGCAGATTTCCTTGGTGCTCCACTACTCGAGGGCGGCCCTCCGCGTCGCGCTCGATGGTGACGCGAGTCCGGCTGCGGCTGGCAGCCGACTCCTTGTCTTTCTTCTGGCGTGCGCCGCTTGCAGTCGGCGAGTGGGACGTCGCGGCGTGCTCCCGGCGCGGGGGATGGCTATCAGCACGGGCGCCGGCTTCATGCCGTTCTGCAGCTGCGTCGATCAGCTGCTGGATCCGTCTTGCCATGTAGGGGAGCTCATCGGCTCCCAGCCCATTGAGCTCTTCTGCGACCGCCTGGGCGGCTCGCAAATTCTCGAGCGGGGTGGCGTAGACGGGGCGATCTACCCCCAGCATGCTAGCGACGGTCGCGCCGCGCTTCTGGACGAAGCCGGCTCGGCTCGGGCCGCTAGGCGGCGGCGTACCGAAGGCAGCACGGTCGACTTCGCGCTGGTGGGCCTCGGTGAGGCGTCTCATGGAGGCTATCTTCTGGCCTTCCGCGATGAGGGCGAGGCGGCGTGCCTCCAAGGTCTTGGCGTCGGCATCGGCCGGGAGGGGGACGGAGAGGTCGTGCATCGCCGCTTGCAGGGCGTCGTGGGCGTTCTCGCCCGAGTTGGCGACGTGGCTAATGACCAGCACTTCGGTGACAGCGCTGCTGCCGCTGTCAGCTCGAGGGAGAGGATCGTCGAAGACCACCACGTCGGAGGGGTAAGCGTCGAGCGATGCCGTGTCGGAGTCGACAAGCATCGGGTCAGTGGAACCGACCGACTCCACATCTGCAGCAGGCTCGCTGGAGACGTGAAGCTGGTCGAGGAGGCTGACGAGGCGGCTCTCGGGGTAGTCCGTGCCTGCGTCGGACGCAGGCTCGTCGGAGATGCGAGTCTCGCCGAGCAGATCGGCGAGACAGCTCACTGCGCAGGCGTCGTCGACGTCTTGCAGCGCGTCGAGGCAAGCGCCATCGGGCGCAGCAGGCTGGCTGCGCTCGCGGGGGAGGACGAGGGTTCCCGTCCAGAACAGGTCTCCGGACGACGGTGCACCTGGCCCCATGGTGGGCGCCAAATGTCGGGTGGTTGGTGCGACATATGCCAACGGGTGGCTTATCATTGTGGGTGACAATAAGACATCGCCGGTGCCTGGAAACGGGATGAGGCGAAGACATGCACACCGGCGGATCTTACCCAGGTTCGGGGCTCTCCGAGGAGATAACACCCCTAGTCCTGCTCTGCGGGGTCTCCGCATGATCACTAGATCAGTAAAAGTAGCTACAATCGCTCCTAGAGCTGTTGGGTTCAAGGGAGAAGAAGAACAAGGCTAGCTCTCACTTCTCTCTCTCTATGGTGTGTGTGCTATGCTCAGAAGCCAACCCTTTGCATGGGTGCCCCGAGGGGTTTATATAGGCCTACCCCCCGGGGGTACAATTGTAATCCGGCTGGGCGCTGGTCCCAGCCGTCAGTGTCTAGGCTCGCCGGCTTCTCCGCCGGCCGTTGGGGCCTGCCGACTGGTGGGTCCCGCCGGCTGCCGGCCTCTTGGTCGATAGGCCGGCCCCACTGCCTAGGGTCTTGTCGGTGGCTGCTTATTGTAGCCTCGCTTCTGATGACAAGGGCTTCGTCGAGGTAAGCGTGGCTACAGTGTGCCGCCTCAAGGGCTCTCACTGTAGCCTTACCTCGTCTTGTCTCCTTAATGTGGCTCCTGCTTCGAGGAAGGGAGTAGCCGGCTTCTGGGGGCCGACTACACCCTTCGCCGACTGGGGAAGGTCGGGCCGCCTTTGCGCCTCTCTCTGGCTAAAGGGGCCCGCCGCCCGCGGGCCGTACTGGAGTTTGTCGTGGATGACGTTGAGGCTAGCATCGCTACAGTGCTGAGCCGAACGGGAGACGGCCGTCCCGTACGGCCTCCTGTGGCCATGCCTGCCTCGGGCTTCGGGGGTAGTGGGCCGCACTGTGGCCACACCCCATCTTGTCACCGGTATGTGGGTGTAGCTTTGGTGGTTGTGGTCTCGGCCGGCTTCTTGGAGTCGGCGCTCTTCGAGGCCGGCTTCCTGGAGTCGGCCACCCCGCGGATATCCTGGGGGGGAGGTTGCTGAGGCTGGGCCGCCTCCCGTGAGTCGGCTTCGGGGGTAGCCGGCCAGGGGAGGTGGTCCAATGCTCGGAGTGCTTGAAGGCCCAAAGGCCTGATAATTTTTCAGAAGAACCAGGGGCAGTCGGTTAGGCTACCCATGGCCGTTTACTCTGACAATTTCAAAAAAATTCCTACGCACACGCAAGATCATGGTGATGCATAGCAACGAGAGGGGAGAGTGTTGTCCACGTACCCTCGTAGACCGAAAGCGGAAGCGTTAGCACAACGCAGTTGATGTAGTCATACGTCTTCACGATCCGACCGATCAAGTACCGAACGCACGACGCCTCCGAGTTCAGCACACGTTCAGCCCGATGACATCCCTCGAACTCCGATCCAGCCGAGTGTTGAGGGAGAGTTTTGTCAGCACGACGGCGTGGTGACGATGATGATGTTCTACCGACATAGGGCTTCGCCTAAGCACCGCTACAGTATTATCGAGGTGGACTATGGTGGAGGGGGCACCGCACACGGCTAAAAGATCAAACGATCAATTGTTGTCTAGGGTGCCCCCCTGCCCCCGTATATAAAGGAGCAAGGGGGAGAGGTGCGGCCGGCCAGGACGGGTGCGCCAGGAGGAGTCCTACTCCCACCGGGAGTAGGACTCCCTCCCTTTTCCTTGTTGGACTAGGAGTGGAGGGGGAAAGAGGAGGGAGAGAGGAAGGAAAGGGGGGGCGCCGCCCCCCTCTCATTGTCCTATTCGGACTAGGGGGAGGGGCGCGCGGCCCTGCCCTGGCCGCCTCTCCTCTCTTCCACTAAGGCCCACTTGTCAGGACCGGTTTTCCAATAAAACATTTATTGAGAAACCGCCCCTTTTATCGGACCAGTATAGAAGAATCCTTCTTACTGGTAGACAAATCCTTGATACAGAAATCCAGAAGTACTAAATATTATACAGGGTTGAGCTGAGGCTGCTCAACAATTTATTACAAGCACGCCGATATTATACATAAAGGCGGATATGACACAAGGAGTATGGTGGCATAACTACTGACTCGTAATAAAAGTGGTGGTGGATATGTCACAGTGAAGTGGGTGACGTGACTCCTAAATCTTACAACTCATCGAGCATCGGAGTGAGGCTCGATGACTTTTATTCTGGGTAGCGGAAGCGTATATAATACAAGTGACGAATTCCAGGATCGCACGGGACTGACTGGGACTCCTCTAGGCGTCGGACTCGCTATCGAACTCTTCATCCATAAGATCGCCTTCGTCAACATCTGGCCAAATCAACAAGCCAGGTAAGTACTTTGAAAGTACTCGCAAGACAGTTTGGACATAAGATATAACAAATGCAAACATGACGCACATGAGCAGATTAGTAATGCGCACTCAGATAATGAAAATTTGCACTGCATGATAAATAAAAAGGAAGTCAGGTGGTAGTCCTCCCGAAATCCCAAGAAAATAACTGAAGACCGACCGGGTGTCTGAAGCGATGCCTCGAAAGGTAAAAATAAATTAACAAATGTCGCAGTCGGGCGTCAGGGCGACACCACATAAAGGGCTCATATTGGAATATAAACGACAGTGCGTGCCACAGTCGGGCGTCTAAGCGACATCTCGAAAAGGGCTTATATCAAAAGTAAATAGCAAGAATGCCACAGTCGGACGTCTGAGCGACTTCACATAAAGGGCTTATATCAAAAGTAAATAACAAGAGTGCCACAGTCGGACGTCTGAGCGACATCACATAAAGGGCTTATATCAAAAGTAAATGACAAGAGTGGCACAGTCGGACGTCTGAGCGACATCACATAAAGGGCTTATATCAAAAGTAAATAACAAGAGTGCCACAGTCGGACGTCTGAGCGACATCACATAAAGGGCTTATATCAAAAGTAAATAACAAGAGTGCCATAGTCGGACGTCTGAGCGACATCACATAAAGGGCTTATATCAAAAGTAAATAACAAGAGTGCCACAGTCGGACGTCTGTGCGACATCACATAAAGGGCTTATATCAAAAGTAAATAACAGGAGTGCCACAGTCGGACGTCTGAGCGACGTCACATAAAGGGCTTATATTTCATTATTCGAATTCAAGTAGCTCATGAATTTAAATCATCTCAAGGAAATACTCATGTACGTAATAATAAACTGGTTAGTCCATCCATAGGAATAGCATTCAACATGGCTTACCACTCATGTTTGTTCACCGGGGATTTTCACTGAGACTAACACAGAGACTGATGCTGAGACGGACGTTGAGACTGATACTGGTACTGATATGGATATGTTGACCAAGATCCTTGACCATGGACACGGTTACTCGGATGGGTTTTGACTCTGCAGAGTTTGTACTTTTGACCACAGCCAACGGATTTCAGTAGTCACAAAGGACTAGTTCCGTTTACGGTATTTTAGGAGAAACACATCTAACCAGTACACACCCATTCCACATTCCGCTGCCAGGAATCACCCTAGGCAACGTTCAAGAAAACCTTAAGACGGGGAGGCTACAACCTCGCGTAGCATGGGATCAAATTTATATCGCGCGCTCTAAGGGGTGCCCCCCTCTTGGTCCCAACCGGAAACACCCATGCCCCCTGACCGGATGACGGGCTTTAATCCAGGGCCATGGAACCCTCATCACGGTCCCTCTATTTGGTGTGTATGAGGAAAGAGGTTTGCAACTTACTAAACCGTATTCTTTGCAGAAAACATGTGGCAGCACGAAAAGGGGACGGACGGTAACGTGGCTTGATCCACGTTAACACTGGAGTTTAACGGTTGACATAAGACTGGCATGCTTCAACAATACCATCTTACCACCTTTCATGTCACTACATGATCATGTTATCTCCCATCAGATGATCCCATCAAGTTTCGAAGCATACTGGTAGTTGCCTTGCATGCAATATAACACTCACTGATGCTCATATAAACATGCCATGCACTAACTATTCAAGCAACATGCAAAACACTCATCATATCAAAGGTTCAAACATGCTTGCCTGGTTCGGAGTAGTCGGAGTCTAGCTCAGAGAAGTTGGCGGCTCCGTCACCTCCTCCGGTATCTACGGTATAAAGAGAACGCGTACTAACGTAAATACCGTGTGTGTATAAAAGTTGTTCCAAATATTTTTCAAATAAATATGATAAAAAACTAGACAGAAAAATAAAGATGACAGAAAAAGAATCAACTCAAAATCATCTTTTGTTTAAAAGTTATTAAGGTTTTAGTCCAGGGACTAATCTGTAATGAAACAGAAAGTTTCCAGGGGTTAGTTTATAAAAATAGAAAACGTTTCGGTTAGAAATACGCCAACCCCAAAGGAACACGTATTTTGCCCGAAGGCGTTTTCAGAAAACGGTTCGAATAAGAAGGGGAGAGGCTGACGAGGGGGTCCCACCCGTCAGGTTTAAAACTTTGAAACAGAGCACACCGGCGCCCGAGGACCGCGGTGGTCGCCGGCGGCGATCCACGGCGAGGTAGGGGGAGTGGATGGTACCTACGGACTCACGGTGCTCTCCCGCGTCTGTGGGTGGTGGAGTTGGTCATCGGCGAGCACCACGTCGACGGCGGCCTCCACTCCGGCGGACGGTGGTTCGGGCGGTGATGGATCTCGCCGAGGAGGGCTGCAGACGCCAAATTGAGGCTAGGGTCAGAAGAGTGGGAGCACTAGGAGGCTACTGGCAAGGTTTGGGAGGCGGGGGTGCCCTCACCGGAGAGAATCGTGCCGGAGCCCGAAGCGGATCGGGGCGGCCGGAGTCGGGGAAGAAGGCCTCCTCGAGGTCCTCCTAGTGGCTGGGCGCGGCTCTGGTGAGGTGTAGGGGTGGTGCTGGGTCGAAGGCGAGCTCGGGGTCGCTATTTATAGCCGGCCCGAGACGGTTGCCGAAAACGGGATAACTCCGGCGGGCGATTACGGCGAGGCAGTGGTCGGGCTGGAGGTTTAGGTGATTGGGCATCATCGTGATGGTCCACTGGTTCTGTTCAAGGGCTAAATTTGGTATGACTTGGGTGATACTCCAAGCTCTCAACGGAACGGCCTCACGGGCACGTCGGCGGCAGGGAGCGCGCTCTGTGCTTTCCAGGCCACGACGACGGCTCTGCAGCACGTACAGGGAAGGGGACGGCCACGCGGAGGTGCCTGGTGGTGTGGGCGGTGCTGGACGGCGCCGTTCCACGCTGCGCCTCTCTGGCAGCCGCAGCGAGTGTTGCTGCCGCCGCTCACGGGGGCGATGCACCTCTGCCAGCTCACCGCCGACGCTCGCAACCGTCCAGGCGACCATGCGGCGCGGTGGATAAGAAGGAGGAGCAGTGAGCAACGAGCCAGCGAGGGCACTGGCGAGATTGACGCTGTCGACTGACGAAAACAACACTGACGACTGAACTGAAACACTGAACTCTGAATTTTCTGAATTTGACAGGAACAGTGCACGCCAGCTGTTCGACGGAATGATTCTGGCATGTGGAAAAAATTTCTGGAGCTGATCTTTGGTGGAGAGGCCACTTGATGCATCTGGAGGCTGCCTGATTTATCTTAGAATTTTTGGAGAGGAAAAATAATGAATTTCACCAAGAATGGCAAATCTGGTCCAAACTTGCAGCAAGCAGAATTTGAAAATTTTGAACTGTGGACCAGTGGATCTTGATGGATCTAGGTTGAGGGTACTAAGGACTAGTCAGAGGAGTTTGTTTGGAACCAAAACTCAAAAGGGATCTGGTGGTTCCTTTGTAACTCATCAAGGCCCAAAATAAAAGACATAAATTGTTTTGAGGATAAAATAAATAGGAATAAGATTTAAAAGAGTTTGAGACTTGCTGGAATAGGATGCTTGGCTTGACCCAAAGTGGAGGGAGGGGTTTTGGAAGAAATTTTTCAACCTAGGTCATGGCAACAAATTTTTTTGAATGAGGAAGAACCAATCCATAAGTCATAGGGTTATTTTTAAAAGAAAAGATTTCAAAAACTTTCCCAAAGAAAATATTTGTGTTGAGTCAACACAAGATGTAAAACCCTCAAGACCACAAATCAATATTGCGAAGGACCCTTTTAAAGAAAATATTTGTCACAAATTTTTTTTGAGAAGGAGAGTCCCTCTTTTAGAAAAATTCAAATAACCTCCTTTAAATCAAATAAAGAAAAAGCAAAATCAAAATTTTTGGAGTGTTACACCACTATGGCCCATTAAGCCCCCGGGGGGTTCCGGTAACCTCCCGGTACTCCGGTAAAATTCCGATTTCACCCGGAACACTTCCGATATCCAAACATAGGCTTCCAATATATCAATCTTCACGTCTCGGCCATTTCAAGACTCCTCGTCATGTCTGTGATCACATCCGGGACTCCGAACAACCTTCGGTACATCAAAACATATAAACTCATAATATAACTGTCATCGAAACTTTAAGCGTGCGGACCCTACGGGTTCGAGAACTATGTAGACATGACCGAGACACGTATCCGGTCAATAACCAATAGCGGAACCTGGATGCTCATATTGGATCCCACATATTCTACGAAGATCTTTATCGGTCAGACCGCATAACAACATACGTTGTTCCCTTTGTCATCGGTATGTTACTTTCCTGAGATTCGATCGTCGGTATCTCAATACCTAGTTCAATCTCATTACCGGCAAGTCTCTTTACTCATTCCGTAATACATCATCCCGCAACAAACTCATTAGTTGCAATGCTTGCAAGGCTTAAGTGATGTGCATTACCGAGAGGGCCCAGAGATACCTCTCCGACAATCGGAGTGACAAATCCTAATCTCGAAATACGCCAACCCAAAAAGTACCTTCAGAGACACCTGTAGAGCACCTTTATAATCACCCAGTTACGTTGTGACATTTGGTAGCACACAAAGTGTTCCTCCGGTAAACGGGAGTTGCATAATCTCATAGTCATAGGAACATGTATAAGTCATGAAGAAAGCAATAGCAACATACTAAATGATCGAGTGTTAAGCTAACGGAATGGGTCAACTCAATCACATTATTCTCCTAATGATGTGATCCCGTTAATCAAATGACAACTCATTTCTATGGCTAGGAAACATAACCATCTTTGATCAACGAGCTAGTCAAGTAGAGGCATACTAGTGACACTCTGTTTGTCTATGTATTCACACATGTATTATGTTTCCGGTTAATACAATTCTAGCATGAATAATAAACATTTATCATGATATAAGGAAATAAATAATAACTTTATTGTTGCCTCTAGGGCATATTTCCTTCAGTCTCCCACTTGCACTAGAGTCAATAATCTAGATTACACAGTAATGATTCTAACACCCATGGAGCCTTGGTGCTGATCATGTTTTGCTCGTGGAAGAGCCTTAGTCAACGGGTCTGCAACATTCAGATCCGTATGTATCTTGCAAATTTCTATGTCTCCCACCTGGACTAAATACCGGATGGAATTGAAGCGTCTCTTGATGTGCTTGGTTCTCTTGTGAAATTTGGATTCCTTCGCCAAGGCAATTGCACCAGTATTGTCACAAAAGATTTTCATTAGACCCGATGCACTAGGTATGACACCTAGATCGGATATGAACTCCTTCATCCAGACTCCTTCATTTGCTGCTTCCGAAGCAGCTATGTATTCCGCTTCACGTAGATCCCGCCACGACGCTTTGTTTAGAACTGCACCAACTGACAGCTTCATCGTTCAATGTAAACATGTATCCGGTTTGCGATTTAAAATCGTCCGGATTAGTGTCAAAGCTTGCATCAACGTAACCATTTACGATGAGCTCTTTGTCACCTCCATAAATGAGAAACATATCCTTAGTCCTTTTCAGGTATTTCAGGATGTTCTTGACCGCTGTCCAGTGATCCACTCCTGGATTACTTTGGTACCTCCCTGCTAGACTTATAGCAAGGCACACATCAGGTCTGGTACACAGCATTGCATACATGATAGAGCCTATGGCTGAAGCATAGGGAACATCTTTCATCTTCTCTCTATCTTCTGCAGTGGTCGGGCATTGAGTCTTACCCAACTTCACACCTTGTAACACAGGCAAGAACCCTTTCTTTGCTTGATCCATTTTGAACTTCTTCAAAACTTTGTCAAGGTATGTGCTTTGTGAAAGTCCAATTAAGCGTCTTGATCTATCTCTATAGATCTTGATGCCCAATATATACGCAGCTTCACCGAGGTCTTTCATTGAAAAACTCTTATTCAAGTATCCCTTTATGCTATCCAGAAATTCTATATCATTTCCAATCAGCAATATGTCATCCACATATAATATCAGAAATGCTACAGAGCTCCCACTCACTTTCTTGTACATACAGGCTTCTCCAAAAGTCTGTACAAAACCAAATGCTTTGATCACACTATCAAAGCGTTTATTCCAACTCCGAGAGGCTTGCACCAGTCCATAAATGGATCGCTGGAGCTTGCACACTTTGTTAGCTCCCTTTGGATCGACAAAACCTTCCGGTTGCATCATATACAACTCTTCTTCCATAAATCCATTCAGGAATGCAGTTTTGACATCCATTTGCCAAATTTCATAATCATAAAATGTGGCAATTGCTAACATGATTCGGACAGACTTAAGCATCGCTACGGGTGAGAAGGTCTCATCGTATTCAATCCCTTGAACTTGTCGAAAACCTTTTGCAACAAGTCGAGCTTTATAGATAGTAACATTACCGTCAACGTCAGTCTTCTTCTTGAAGATCCATTTATTCTCAATTGCTTGCCGATCATCAGGCAAGTCAACCAAAGTCCACACTTTGTTCTCATACATGGATCCCATCTCAGATTTCATGGCTTCAAGCCATTTTGCGGAATCTGGGCTCACCATCGCTTCTTCATAGTTCGTAGGTTCGTCATGGTCTAGTAACATAACCTCCAGAACAGGATTATCATACCACTCTGGTGCGGATCTTACTCTGGTTGACCTATGAGGTTCAGTAATAACTTGATCTGAAGTTCCATGATCATCATCATTAACTTTCTCACTAATTGGTATAGGCATCGCAGAAACTGGTTTCTGCGATGAACTACTTTCCAATAAGGGAGCAGGTACAGTTACCTCATCAAGTTCCACTTTCCTCCCACTCACTTCTTTTGAGAGAAACTCCTTCTCCAGAAAAATTCCGAATTTATCAACAAAAGTCTTGCCTTCAGATCTGTGATAGAAGGTGTACCCAACAGTCTCCTTTGGGTATCCTATGAAGACACATTTCTCCGATTTGGGTTCGAGCTTATCAGGTTGAAGCTTTTTCACATAAGCATCGCAGCCCCAAACTTTAAGAAACGACAACTTTGGTTTCTTGCCAAACCATAGTTCATAAGGCGTCGTCTCAACGAATTTTGATGGTGCCCTATTTAACGTGAATGCGGCCGTCTCTAAAGCATAACCCCAAAACGATAGTGGTAAATCAGTAAGAGACATCATAGATCGCACCATATCTAGTAGAGTATGATTACGACGTTCGAACACACCATTACGCTGTGGTGTTCCGGGTGGCGTGAGTTGCGAAACTATTCCGCATTGTTTCAAATGAAGACCAAACTAATAACTCAAATATTCTCCTCCACGATCAGATCGTAGAAACTTTATTTTCTTGTTACGATGATTTTCAACTTCACTCTGAAATTCTTTGAACTTTTCAAATGTTTCATTAAGTAGATATACCCATATCTGCTTAAATCATCTGTGAAGGTGAGAAAATAACGATATCCGCCACGAGCCTCAACATTCATCGGACCACATACATCTGTATGTATGATTTCCAACAAATCTGTTGCTCTCTCCATAGTTCCGGAGAACGGCGTTTTAGTCATCTTGCCCATGAGGCACGGTTCGCAAGTACCAAGTGATTCATAATCAAGTGGTTCCAAAAGTCCATGAGTATGGAGTTTCTTCATGCGCTTTACACCGATATGACCTAAACGGAAGTGCCACAAATAAGTCGCACTATCATTATCAACTCTGCATCTTTTGGCTTCAATACTATGAATATGTGTATCACCACTATCGAGATTCAATAAAAATAGACCACTCTTCAAGGGTGCATGACCATAAAAGATATTACTCATATAAATAAAACAACCATTATTCGCTGATTTAAATGAATAACCGTCTCGCATCAAACAAGATCCAGATATAATGTTCATGCTTAACGCTGGCACCAAATAACAATTATTTAGGTCTAAAACTAATCCCGAAGGTAGATGTAGAGGTAGCGTGCCGACCGCGATCACATCGACTTTGGAACCATTTCCCACGCGCATCGTCACCTCGTCCTTAGCCAATCTTCGCTTAATCTGTAGCCCCTGTTTCGAGTTGCAAATATTAGCAACAGAACCAGTATCAAATAGCCAGGTGCTACTGCGAGCATTAGTAAGGTACACATCAATAACATGTATATCACATATACCTTTGTTCACCTTGCCATCCTTCTTATCCGCCAAATACTTGGGGCAGTTCCGCTTCCAGTGACCAGTCTGCTTGCAGTAGAAGCACTCAGTCTCAGGCTTAGGTCCAGACTTGGGTTTCTTCTCCTGAACAGCAACTTGCTTGATGTTCTTCTTGAAGTTCCCCTTCTTCTTCCCTTTGCCATTTTTCTTGAAACTGGTGGTCTTATTGACCATCAACACTTGATGCTCCTTTTTTATTTCTACCTCCGCAGCCTTTAGCATTGCGAAGAGCTCGGGAATCGTCTTATCCATCCCTTGCATGTTATAGTTCATCACGAAGCTCTTGTAGCTTGGTGGCAGTGATTGAAGAATTCTGTCAATGACGCTATCATCCGGAAGATTAACTCCCAGTTGAATCAAGTGATTGTTATACCCAGATATTTTGAGTATATGCTCACTGACAGAACTATTCTCTTCCATCTTGCAGCTGTAGAACTTATTGGAGACTTCATATCTCTCAATCCGGGCATTTGCTTGAAATATTAACTTCAACTCCTGGAACATCTCATATGCTCCATGACGTTCAAAACGTCGTTGAAGACCCGGTTCTAAGCCGTAAAGCATGGCACACTGAACTATCGAGTAGTCATCAGCTTTGCTCTGCCAGACGTTCATAACATCTGGTGTTGCTCCTGCAGCAGGTCTGGCACCCAGCGGTGCTTCCAAGACATAATTGTTCTGTGCAGCAATGAGGATAATCCTCAAGTTACGGACCCAGTCCGTGTAATTGCTACCATCATCTTTCAATTTTGCTTTCTCAAGGAACGCATTAAAATTCAACGGAACAACAGCACGGGCCATCTATCTACAATCAACATAGACAAGCAAGATACTATCAGGTACTAAGTTCATGATAAATTTAAGTTCAATTAATCATATTACTTAAGAACTCCCACTTAGATAGACATCCCTCTAATCCTCTAAGTGATCACGTGATCCATATCAACTAAACCATGTCCGATCATCACGTGAGATGGAGTAGTTTCAACGGTGAACATCACTATGTTGATCATATCCACTATATGATTCACGCTCGACCTTTCGGTCTCCGTGTTCCGAGGCCATATCTGTTATATGCTAGGCTCGTCAAGCTTAACCTGAGTATTCCGCGTGTGCAACTGTTTTGCACCCATTGTATTTGAACGTAGAGCCTATCACACCCGATCATCACGTGGTGTCTCAGCACGAAGAACTTTCGCAATGGTGCATACTCAGGGAGAACACTTATACTTTGATAATTTAGTGAGGGATCATCTTATAATGCTACCGTCAATCAAAGCAAGATAAGATGCATAAAAGATAAACATCACATGCAATCAATATAAGTGATATGATATGGCCATCATCATCTTGTGCTTGTGATCTCCATCTCCGAAGCACCGTCATGATCACCATCGTCACCGGCGCGACACCTTGATCTCCATCGTAGCATCGTTGTCGTCTCGCCAATCTTCTTCTTCTACGACTATCGCTACCGCTTAGTGATAAAGTAAAGCATTACAGGGCGATTGCATTGCATACAATAAAGCGACAACCATATGGCTCCTGCCAGTTGCCGATAACTCAGTTACAAAACATGATCATCTCATACAATAAAATTTAGCATCATGTCTTGACCATATCACATCACAACATGCCCTGCAAAAACAAGTTAGACGTCCTCTACTTTGTTGTTGCAAGTTTTACGTGGCTGCTACGGGCTTAGCAAGAACCGTTCTCACCTACGCATCAAAACCACAACGATAGTTTGTCAAGTTGGTGTTGTTTTAACCTTCGCAAGGTACGGGGGTAGCCACACTCGGTTCAACTAAAGTTGGAGAAACTGACACCCGCCAGCCACCTCTGTGCAAAGCACGTCGAAAGAACCAGTCTCGCGTAAGCGTACGCGTAATGTCGGTCCGGGCCGCTTCATCCAACAATACCGCCGAACCAAAGTATGACATGCTGGTAAGCAGTATGACTTATATCGCCCACAACTCACTTGTGTTCTACTCGTGCATATAACATCAACGCATAAAACCAGGCTCGGATGCCACTGTTGGGGAACGTAGTAATTTCAAAAAAATTCCTACGCACACGCAAGATCATGGTGATGCATAGCAACGAGAGGGGAGAGTGTTGTCCACGTACCCTCGTAGACCGAAAGCGGAAGCGTTAGCACAACGCGGTTGATGTAGTCATAGGTCTTCACGATCCGACCGATCAAGTACCGAACGCACGGCACCTCCGAGTTCAGCACACGTTCAGCCCGATGACGTCCCTCGAACTCCGATCCAGCCGAGTGTAGAGGGACAGCTTCGTCATCACGACGGCGTGGTGATGATGATGATGTTCTACCGACACAGGGCTTTGCCTAAGCACCGCTACAGTATTTATCGAGGTGGACTATGGTGGAGGGGGGCACCGCACACGGCTAAAAGATCAAACGATCAATTGTTGTCTAGGGTGCCCCCCGCCCCCGTATATAAAGGAGCAAGGGGGAGAGGTGCGGCCGGCCAGGGGGGGCGCGCCAGGAGGAGTCCTACTCCCACCGAGAGTAGGACTCCCTCCCTTTTCCTTGTTGGACTAGGAGTGGAGGGGGAAAGAGGAGGGAGAGAGGAAGGAAAGGGGGCGCCGACCCCTCTCCTTGTCCTATTCGGACTAGGGGGGAGGGGCGCGCGGCCCTGCCCTGGCCGCCTCTCCTCTCTTCCACTAAGGCCCACTATGGCCCATTAAGCCCCCGGGGGGTTCCGGTAACCTCCCGGTACTCCGGTAAAATTCCGATTTCACCCGGAACACTTCCGATATCCAAACATAGGCTTCCAATATATCAATCTTCACATCTCGACCATTTAGAGACTCCTCGTCATGTCCGTGATCACATTCGGGACTCCGAATAACCTTCGGTACATCAAAACATATAAACTCATAATATAACTGTCATCGAAACTTTAAGCGTGCGGACCCTACGGGTTCGAGAACTATGTAGACATGACCGAGACACGTCTCCGGTCAATAACCAATAGCGGAACCTGGATGCTCATATTGGCTCCCACATATTCTACGAAGATCTTTATCGGTCAGACCGCATAGCAACATACGTTGTTCCCTTTGTCATCGGTATGTTACTTGCCCGAGATTCGATCGTCGGTATCTCAATACCTAGTTCAATCTCGTTACCGGCAAGTCTCTTTACTCGTTCTGTAATACATCATCCCGCAACAAACTCATTAGTTGCAATGCTTGCAAAGCTTAAGTGATGTGCATTACCGAGAGGGCCCAGAGATAGCTCTCCGACAATCGGAGTGAGAAACCCTAATCTCGAAATACGCCAACCCAACAAGTACCTTCGGAGACACCTGTAGAGCACCTTTATAATCACCCAGTTACGTTGTGATGTTTGGTAGCACACAAAGTGTTCCTCCAGTAAACGGGAGTTGCATAATCTCATAGTCATAGGAACATGTATAAGTCATGAAGAAAGCAGTAGCAACATACTAAACGATCGAGTGCTAAGCTAACGGAATGGGTCAAGTCAATCACATTATTCTCCTAATGATGTGATCCCGTTAATCAAATGACAACTCATGTCTATGGCTAGGAAACATAACCATCTTTGATCAACGAGCTAGTCAAGTAGAGGCATACTAGTGACACTCTGTTTGTCTATGTATTCACACATGTATTATGTTTCCGGTTAATACAATTCTAGCATGAATAATAAACATTTATCATGATAAAGGAAATAAATAATAACTTTATTATTGCCTCTAGGGCATATTTCCTTCAGGTCGACCTACAAAGTTCAGTAGTAACTTGATCCGAAGTTTCATGATCAGCATTATTAGCTTCCTCTTTGGTTGGTGTAGGCATCACGGGAACTGCTTTCTGTGATGTGCTACCTTCCAAATTGAGAGAAGGTACAATTACCTCATCAAGTTCTACTTTCCTCCCACTCACTTCTTTCGAGAGAAACTCCTTCTCTAGAAAGGACCCATTTTTGGCAACAAAGATCTTACCCTCGGATCTGTGGTAGAAGGTATACCCAATGGTCTCTTTACGGTATTCTATGAAGACACACTTCTCCACTTTGTGTTTAAGCTTATCAGGCTAAAGCATCTTGACATAAGTGTCGCGTCCCCAAAGTTTAAGAAACGATAGCTTAGGTTTCTTGCCAAACCATAACTCATACGGTGTCGTCTCAAAAGATTTAGACGGTTCCCTATTTAAAGTGAATGTGGTTGTCTCTAATGCATAACCCCAAAATGATAGTGGAAAATCGGTAAGAGACATCATAGAACGCACCATATCCAATAGAGTACGATTACGATGTTCGAACACACCATTACGTTGTGGTTTTCCAAGTGGTGTGAGCTGTGAAACAATTCCACATTGTCTTAAATGCATGCCAAAATCGTAAATGAAATATTCACCTCCACGATCAGATCATAGAAACTTTATTTTCTTGTTACGATGATTCTCCACTTCACTCTCAAATTCCTTGAACTTTTCAAATGTTTCAGGCTTGTACATGTTTCATTAAGTAAATATACCCATACCTACTGAAATCATCTGTGAAGGTAAGAAAATAACATATCCACCGTGTGCTTCAATACTCATCGGACCGCATACATTGGTATGTATTATTTCCAATAAGTCACTAGCTCGCTCCATTGTTTTGGAGAATGGAGTTTTAGTCATCTTGCCCCTAAGGCATGGTTAACATGTCTCAAATGATTCATAATCAATAGATTCCAAAAGTCCATCATCATGGAGTTTCTTCATGCGCTTTACACCAATATGACCTAAGCGGCAGTGCCACAAATATGTGGCACTATCATTATTAACTTTGTATCTTTTGGCATCAATATTATCAATATGTGTATCACTACGATTGAGATTCAATAAGAATAAACCATTCACAAGGGGTGCATGACCATAAAAGATATTACTCATATAAATAGAACAACCATTATTCTCTGACTTAAATGAATAACCGTCTTGCAATAAACAAGATCCAGATATAATGTTCATGCTCAACGCATGCACCAAATAACAATTATTTAGGTTTAAAACTAATCCCAAAGGTAGATGTAGAGGTAGCGTGTCGACGATGATCACATCAACCTTCGAACTATTTCCGACGTGCATCGTCACCTCGTCCTTAGCCAGTCTTTGTTTATTCCACAGCTCCTATTTCGAGTTACAAATATTAGCAACCGAACCAGTATCAAATACCCAGGCGCTACTAGGAGCACTAGTAAGGTACACATCAATAACATGTATATCACATATACCTTTGTTAACATTACCAGCCTTCTTATCTGTCAAGTACTTGGGGCAGTTCCTCTTCCAGTGACCATTCCCCTTGCAGTAGAAGCACTCAATCTCAGGTTTGGGCCCAGCCTTGGGTTTTTTCATGGGAGCAGCAACTTGCTTGCCATTCTTCTTGAAGTTCCCTTTATTTCCCTTTCCTTTCTTCTTGAAACTGGTGGTTTTATTAACCATCAACACTTAATGCTCTTTCTTGATTTCTACCTCCTCGGCCTTAAGCATCAGGAATAGCTCAGGGGTCGTTTTCTCCATCCCTTGCATATTATAGTTCATCACAAAGCCTTTATAGCTTAGTGGTAGTGACTGGAGAACACTGTCAATGACCATGTCATCTGGAAGATTAACTCCCAACTGAGTCAAGCTGTTGTAGAAACCAGACATTCTGAGTATATGTTGACTAACAAAATTGTTCTCCTCCATCTTGCAGCTAAAGAACTTGTGGGAGGTCTCATACCTTTCGACCCGGGCATGATTTTGAAATACCAATGTCAGCTCTTGGAACATCGCATATGCTCTGTGGTGCTCAAAACATCTTTGGAGCCCCGGGTCTAAGCCATAAAGCATGGCACACTGAACTATTGAGTACTCATCAGAACGAGCCTTCCAGACGTTCATAACATCTGCAGGCGAGCCTTGAGGGGGTGCGTCACCAAGCGGTGCATTAAGGACATAAGCCTTTTGCGCAACAATGAGGATAATCCTCAAGTTATGGACCCAGTCTGCATAGTTGCTTCCATCATCTTTCAACTTAGCTTTCTCTAGGAACGCATTAAAATTTAGGGGAACAACGGCACGGGCCATTGAGCTACAACATAAATTTTGCAGACAATTAAGACTAAGTTCATGATAATTAGTTCAGTTAATCAAATTGCCAATGAACTCCCACTTAAATCAACATCCCTCAAGTTGTCTAAGTGATACATGATCCAAATCAACTAACCCATATCCGATCATCACGTGAGATGGGGTAGTCATCAATGGTGAACATCTCCATGTTGATCATATCTACTATATGACTCATGTTCGACCTTTCGGTCTCCTATGTTTCGAGGCCATGTCTGTACATGCTAGGCTCGTCAAGTTTAACCCAAGTATTCTGCATGTGTAAAACTGGCTTACACCCGTTGTATGCAAACGTAGAGTCTATCACACCCAATCATCACGAGGTGCTTCGAAATGACGAACTTTTGCAATGGTGCATAATTAGGGAGAACACAATTTCTTGAAATTAAGTGAAGGGATCATCTTATAATTCTACCATCGTTCTAAGCAAAATAAGATGCATAAAAAGATAAACATCACATGCAATCAATATGTGACATGATATGACCATTATCATCTCGTGCCTTTGATCTCCATCTCCAAAGCACTGGCATGATCTCCATCATCACCGTCATAACATCATGATCTACATCATCATGTCGTCACATGGTCGTCTCGCCAACTATTGCTTCTACAACTATTGCTAACGCATAGCGATAAAGTAAAGCAATTACATGATGAATAATAAATTAAAGACAACCCTATGGCTCCTGCCGGTTGCCGTACTCATCGACATGCAAGTCGTGAACCTATTACAAAACATGATCATCTCATACATCAACATATATCACATCACGTTTTGGCCATACCACATCACAACATGCCCTGGAAAAACAAGTTAGACATCTTCTACTTTGTTGTTGCAAATTTTACATGGATGCTATGGGCAACTAGCAAGAACCGTTCTTACCTATGTAAAGCCACAACGGTGATAATCAAGTTGCCTTTTAACCTTCTACAAGGACCGCCTTCGTCAAATTAGACTCAACTAAACTAGGAGAGAGAGACACCCGCTAGCCACCTTATGCAAAATAAGTTGCATGTCTGTCGGTGGAACCGGCCTCTTGTGCGTGGATAAGTAAGGTTGGTCTGGGTCGCTTCATCCCACAATACTGCCAAATCCAAATAAGACAAGAGAGGTAAGCAATTTGAGCATAAACACCCACAACTCTTTGTGTTCTACTCGTGCATATACATCTACGCAAAGACCTAGCACATGATGGCACTGTAGGGGAACGAAGCATGAAAGTCAAAAAAATTCCTATGAACACCCAAGATCTATCTAGGAGAAGCATAGAAATGAGAGGGGAGAGTGTGTCTATGTACCCTCGTAGACCGAAAGCGGAAGCATATATAACGCGGTTGATGTAGTTGTACTCTTTGCGGTCCGATCACGATCCAGCCGATCTAGTGCCGAACGGATGAAATCCGAGTTTAGCCCACGTTTAGATCGATAATGTCTCCTCCTACTTGATCGATCAAGAGAAGGCGGAGAATTAGATGGGATCACAACTAGTATGATGGCGTGGTGGTGATGGTGGTGGTGGAATAACGGCAGCGCTTTGCTAAGCGAAGAACCATGGACGAGAACTATGTCGGGAGGGAGAGACGGGGCAGCAGCTAAGGCCAATGTGTTGGGCTGCCTAGTTGCGCCCCTCCCCTATATTTATATGTGTGGGAGGGCTGGGAGTCCATCCCTACTCCTAGTAGGAGTTGGTGCCAAGGGGGAGAGGACTTGGACAACAAGTCCAATCCTATTCCTACTAGGACTCCCCTTTTTTCCCTTCCCTAGCCGCATGGGCTTTTGATGACTTGGTGTGCCTGGCCCAATAAGGCCAGGGAGCCTCCCCTTATCCCATGCCATCCCTTTGGGACATGGTGGACCCACTTGTGGACTTCCAGACCCCTCCAGAATCCTATGAAACCTTCTGGAAGCTTCCCGGTACAATATCGAAAAAACTGCACCTTTTTCCGAAACCCAAAATATGACTTCCCATATATAAATCTTTACCTCTCGACCATTCCCAGACTCCTCGTGACGTCCAGGATCTCAGTCGGGACCCCTAAAAACATTCAGCTACCAATCATCAAATATCCCAACACTACTCTAGCGTCAACGAACATTAAGCGTGCGACCCTGTGGGTTCGGGAATCATGTAGTCATGACTGAGACCTCTCTCCGGTCAATAACCAATACCAGGATCTGGATGCCCATATTGGTTCCTACATATTCCATGAAGATCTTTTATCCGTTGAACCACGATGTCAAGGATTCGGTAAACCCGTATGCAATTCCCTTTGTCCAGCGATATGTTACGTGTCCAAGATTCGATCGTCAGTATCTCCATACCTAGTTCAATCTTGTTACTGGCAAGTCTCTTTACCTGTTCCGTAATGCAAGATATCGTTACTAAGTCATTAGCCACATTGCTTGCAAGCTCTTTATGATGTTGTATTACCGAGAGGGCCCAGAGATATCTCTCCGTCATACGGAGTGGCAAATCCCAGTCTCGATCCGTGCCAACCCAACAAACACCTTCGGTGATACCTGTAGAGCACCTTTATGATCACCCAGTTATGAAGTGACGTTTCGATACACACTAAGTATTCCTCCGGTGTGAGGGAGTTGCACGAGCTCATGGTCTTAGGAATAGATACTTGACATGAAGAAAGCTATAACAATAAACTGATACGATCAACTGCTAAGCTTACGGTTGGGTCCTGTCCATCACATCATTCTCCTAATGATGTGATCCTGTTACAAAATGACAACTCATGTATATGGTTAGGAAACATTAACCATCTTTGATCAACGAGCAAGTCTAGTAGAGGCTCACTAGGGACATAGTATTTGTTTATGTATTCATACATGTATTTAAGTTTCTGGTCAATACAATTCTAGCTTGAATAATAAACCTTTATCATGAACAAAGAAATATGATAATAAGAAATTTATTATTGCCTCTAGGGCATGTTTCCAACACCGCATGTGGTCGCTTCAGCGCCCGTTTGATGTCCAAACAACATTGAAAGTTGCCTCTCGTGATGGAATTCTTCATTGATTTCGTCCTTGTTAGTTCCCCGTGACTTCCTTGGCCTTCAAGGGGTGATTTGGGGAGGATTAGGCTCACCTAGAGCCCTTGGATCAAAGGGGAGATGCTACATGAATGGAGGAGGCTATGGGAGAGCTATTATATCCGCCTTCAACCATAGCTGCCGCCTCCATTATTCATCAAGCTGTCATTCGTCATCTCATCTCCAAGTCCAGCCACCATTCACCTCAAGAATACCATTGTTGCAACCTTGAGGGATATCAGAAGGGAGCCACCATGGTGGGGCGCGTCCATGGGCCGTTGCCACGCCGCCATCATCACCATCACCACATGCGCCGCTGCCGTCATCACCACCATCACCATCCCTTCTTCCTCCATCACGGTCTCCGTGATGGGTTGTAACAACTCTTGAACCCCATTATATGTGATGTTATTTGAGTAATTGTTGGATATGGGTCGGTCGATTAGTAAGTGGCTATTTGATATGTGTTTTCTAATTATGCGTGTTGCTTCATGTTGCATATTTACCTTCGGTAATTTAGTGATAGGAGATGTCCTATCCATTGGCGTAGTTGGAGACATCCAACTCCCCGGGCCACACATGAAGTATATAGATGGTTGTGGAAACCAAGGGACCTGCGATGTGATAGGTGTAGATATCTTAAGGGGAACATGATTATTCTAGGAGCATGGTTGTCCATAGAACCTAATGCCTTCTTCCGATCCTCAAACCACAAGGACCTTAATATCTTTGTGTTAGCTGCCTCAGGTATGGGACACGAAGTAGGATGAATGAGTTAGCTCATCTTGAGAGATAATGTTATGTGAGGGACCACCCACCAGAAGTAGACCACCGTATCCTATAATGCAGGTACTGACTTAGTCACAACGTGGCATAGTTGTAATACCCAAACTCCATTCCGCGCCCGTACCGAACAAGGTCATACCTAGATGCCAGCAATCTCATCTAAAACATCACATACTTCTCTTAGTTTATTTCCTTTGTTTAGTTTAGTATTTATTTTTCATTCTCTCTAGTACTTATTAGTTTAATTCATGCTTTTTACCATTCCCTTGCAACTTACTTAAGTGAGCTATTTCCAAACTCCAATTTGGGTGTGAGTGTGGTTGTGTTAGTGACAACACAGTCGCGGGGATTGTGGTGCCATCCTATTCGCTCCCTGTGGGATCGACAAACCCTACTTATCACAAAATTGGTACATAGCCCCGTGCACTTGCAGGCCATCAGGCTTAACCATTGAAATCCAAAGTAGACATTAAAAATTGGAGTCCATATACATAGAACAAGTTTTGAACTTGATGTGTTTGATCTTATCAAATCTTCTTGTTAGTAGCAATACTAAAAGTATAAATGGATTACAGTGGTGAGTGTTGTATATTATTGATATATAACAGATGTGTAACAAAACTATTTTGAAAGAGATTTCAAAAATGGATGTATATAAAATACAACCAAAAGGTTTTGTTAGGAATACCGGAATGATACAAATATTTCAAGCCATGTGTATGATTTGAAATAAAGTATCAAGTGTTTGGAATATGATGAAGTAATTAGAGAATTTAAACATCATCAAGAAGCTTGTGGATACAAAAAGTTTAGTGAGAGCTCTATGGTATTTCTAATCTTACATATATATAACATATCACTTGATCAGAAATAATATAAAGTATATTAGCACAAACGGTTAAAATCATGTTTCTAAAAGGGACATAGAATTATCACATGAAAATCTATATAGATAGATTGGAACATCTGATAATGCTAAGACATGTACTGTAACAAATTTTTAAAAAGTTTAAAAGGAGAAAGTGTTTTCTCAAAATGTCAAATAGCATAACACTGTGCATAAATCAATAGTTGATGAGCATGTTTGGATGAATAGAGTTCAATTTGATTCAGAGATTGAATTCATCATGTATGCTATCAAACGTACAAAGCCATACGTTTCGTATGTACTAATCGTTAGTAGTACTTGCTACTTGTGAGCTGTGTTGGGATTTTTCCCGAAGAGGAGGGGAGGTCCAGTACAATAGAGATAAGTATTTCCCTCAGTAAGAACCACGGTTTATCGAACCAATAGGAGAACCACGCAAATTCCCGTCTTCAGCACCTGCACACACAAAAGAAAATACATGCGCCCAACGCGGGCAAGAGGGTTGTTAATCCCCTTGAACTCGCTGCTTGCAAGGATCAAATCTTGCATAGGTAGATGGATAAATTGCAAAGTAAAATAAAAGTAAATAAATTGCAGCAAGATATTTTTGATTTTTATAATATGATTAAAGTAGACCCGGGGGCCATAGTTTTCACTAGAGGCTTCTCTCTCGAACACATAGCATATGATGGGTGAACAAATTAATGTTGGGCAATTGATAGAAAAGCACATAGTTATGACGTATTCACGGCAATGATCTGAAGGAAATATGCCCTAGAGGCAATAATAAAGTTATTATTTATTTCCTTATATCATGATAAATGTTTATTATTCATGCTAGAATTGTATTAACCGGAAACATAATACATGTGTGAATACATAGACAAACAGAGTGTCACTAGTATGCCTCTACTTGACTAGCTCGTTGATCAAAGATGGTTATGTTTCCTAGCCATAGACATGAGTTGTCATTTGATTAACGGGATCACATCATTAGGAGAATAATGTGATTGACTTGACCCATTCCGTTAGCTTAGCACTCGATCGTTTAGTATGTTGCTACTGCTTTCTTCATGACTTATACATGTTCCTATGACTATGAGATTATGCAACTCCCGTTTACCGGAGGAACACTTTGTGTGCTACCAAACATCACAACGTAACTGGGTGATTATAAAGGTGCTCTACAGGTGTCTCCGAAGGTACTTGTTGGGTTGGCGTATTTCGAGATTAGGGTTTCTCACTCCGATTGTCGGAGAGCTATCTCTGGGCCCTCTCGGTAATGCACATCACTTAAGCTTTGCAAGCATTGCAACTAATGAGTTTGTTGCGGGATGATGTATTACAGAACGAGTAAAGAGACTTGCCGGTAACGAGATTGAACTAGGTATTGAGATACCGACGATCGAATCTCGGGCAAGTAACATACCGATGACAAAGGGAACAACGTATGTTGCTATGCGGTCTGACCGATAAAGATCTTCGTAGAATATGTGGGAGCCAATATGAGCATCCAGGTTCCGCTATTGGTTATTGACCGGAGACGTGTCTCGGTCATGTCTACATAGTTCTCGAACCCGTAGGGTCCGCACGCTTAAAGTTTCGATGACAGTTATATTATGAGTTTATATGTTTTGATGTACCGAAGGTTATTCGGAGTCCCGAATGTGATCACGGACATGACGAGGAGTCTCTAAATGGTCGAGATGTGAAGATTGATATATTGGAAGCCTATGTTTGGATATCGGAAGTGTTCCGGGTGAAATCGGAATTTTACCGGAGTGCAATTAATTCTCCGTATTCTTTTGAAATGGAGTTCTACATTTCTTCATTCTTCTTAGCTATTTAATCTTTTCCACTTGTGCTCGGTTATCACCTCATAATTTTGAGATGTTTTCCATAAGCCAACAACAAGAAGCTTATTCTTTTGTTGTTGGTTTCTCAACAACTTTGTTCAATCTTTTCTTCGTAAGGATGCTTTTCAAATTCATTCATGGTAGAAGTTGTCCTTCTCTTATCCGTTCTTTTCATTTCACTATTTCAGTTCTTCCGGAGGCATCTTATCAAATTCTTATTCAAGTCTTTCCTTGTTCAACCAGAGTGCTGCCTAAATTCCTTCGTTATTATTCCTTTTCTATCTTGTTCTAACCGGAGTGCTTTCAGAGTCTATCTTGTTCCTCGAGCTTTTGATTCTCGTCATATTTGTCGTTCCTCTTTTCTACCCAGTGCTCTCAACTTTGTTCATCCTCTCTCTTTGCTCTTGTTTCACCTCTTCCTCTTTCTCTCCTGTCTCGTTCCTAAGATCTCGGGACGAGATCTCTTGTTAGTGGAGGAGAGTTGTAACGCCCCGAATTCGATGCGCCATGTGTCTTCCAGTTATTCGCCGTTGTTGCCATGTCATTTGCTTGCGTGTTGCATTTTGCCATGCCATCATATGCACTGCATCATCATGTTTTTCAAAACTTGCATCCGGTCTTTTCCCCGTTGTCCGTTTCGCGTTCCGACACTCTCACACGCGCCCGTTGCACCTCTCAGACCCCGTTTCGTGAGTGGCTTAAAGATGTTCTCGGAATGGGATGAAACTTGTCGTGCGGTGTTGTTATAGAGTAGGTAGGCCGCCTGTCAATTTTCGTTTCATTTGGAGGTCGTTTGACGCCCTAACGGTTAACCGAGTTAACCGAAACCCCTCTCTTTGCAGCCCAGCACCTCTTCACCACAGCCCATGAGCCCATCCAAACCCCCTCCATGCTCTCGGTCATTGGATCGTGATCGTGTGGAAGAAAACCGCTCCCCATTTGGACACTCCTAGCTCCCTCTACCTATAAATATGCCTATCGCCCCAAAATTTGCGGTCTAACCCTAGCCAACCTCCCCCTCCGCGCGCCGGATATGTCCGCCGCCGCCCTCCAACCAATCCGCCGCCGCCATGTGTCGTCCGCCGTCCTCACCGCGCCCTCCACCGCCGCCGGCCCGCGCGGCCCACAGCAGGCCCGCGGGGCTCGGTCGCCGCCGCCGCGCGCCCGTCCGCCGCCCGCAGCCCACTCCCCGCGCCGCCGCCTACCTCGCCACCGCTCGCCGGCCGCGCCGCCGCAGCGACCCCGCCACCGCGCCGCCAGCCCGCGCGTGCCATGCTGCTCGCCGCCGCCTTGCTCCGCCCGCCGGCCGTCGCCCCTCGCGCCGCCCGCGCCCTCGCGTCGCCGGCCCCGCGCCCGACCTTCGCAGCTCGCCGGCCCGCGGCGCCCCATCGCCGGATCCGCGCCGCCGTCGATCTCCTCCGCCGGATCCCGCGTCCCCACGCCTTCCCATCGTCGCCGGAGCTCGCCGGAGCTCTACTCCGGCCGGATCAGAACGCCGGGATCAGATCCACCAATCCCTCCGTCCAAACGTCGGCCCCGTCCCCGGATCTCTCCATCCCGGATATCTCCGTCCCGCGTTGACTTTTAGAAGGTTGATTTTCTGCTGTCCTGAAATTCTATCATTTTCATGCCATGTTCATTGCATCATATCTCCATGACCGTAGCTCCGTTTTGTGCATATGATATATCAAAATGTTCATTGTGAGATGCTCCTCATTTTGTTCCACTGTGCCATGCTTGTTTTAGTTCACCTTGATGCCATAATCATCGTTGAAAGAGTGATATATGATGTTAACCTGCTGAGACTGTTATAACTTGCTGATTTGTCGTTTTTGTTGCATTTTGTGTGTGTGTGTATCCTATGAGCATGATGTCTACATGTTTGTGAAGTATCTCCATGCCATCTTTACAGTGGAGCCATCCATGTATTTTGTTATTCCCTGTAGTGAGTGCATCAAGCTTGTGAAGTGGGCTACTTGCTGTTAACTTGTTGTCAAGTCTGTTTCTTTCATATCATGTTGCCATGTTTACTTGGTGCTACCAATTAATCCATGCATAATCTGGAGATGCCTAGTTGACATGTTTTGATGTCCATGTATTTCTCTATCATGCCATGCCTTTTTATGCCTCATATATGTCCTGTAGCATATGTTTTCCTTGCCATTAACATACCTAAATGATGTTCCAGTTTTCTGTTAACTTCATGATGCCATGTTGTGAGCTTGTTGCTGATTGATCTATGCCTCTTTTAAAGTTGCTCCAATTACATGTTTTGAATTATGGTATGAGTACTCTGTTCACATGCAATTATTGTTAATTTTGGATATCATATGCCTCTGTTCCATGCTTCGAAACTTGCTATCATAATGTTGCTGTTTTACCCTTGCTGTAACTGTTATTATTTGCAATCTTGCCATGTCATTTTGAGCATGTTCTAGTGGTTTCTAGAGATAGCTCAGTGTTCATGTTTTGAAATGCTTTACCATTATATCACGTCCATGCCATTGGTTTTCATGTTGAGGTGTTGTAGCATGTTGTTTTGATGCTTGTAAGTTGCCTAGTTGCTGTTTTGGAGTGTGTATGTGTTGATCCGTTGCTCCGTTTTGAGTGTGCTCTATATGAAACTTACTTAGTTTTGCATGTAGTTTCATGTTACCTTGTTGCATCCATGTTTTGGAGTGTGTGCTTGATGTTTGTATGCATTTTCCATCAATGTCATGTTTAACTTGTTTTGCTCATATCTTCTAGGCCGTAGCTCCGAATTAAACGAACTCTATATGTAACTTGACTAGAAATTCGTGTAGATTGTCTTGGTGCTCTTTAACTTGCTGTTTAACCACTTTAACATAATGTTTTGATCAGATCTGAACCAATTTCGAAATTTGCA
This sequence comes from Triticum aestivum, assembly GCF_018294505.1. Lineage (NCBI taxonomy): Eukaryota > Viridiplantae > Streptophyta > Magnoliopsida > Poales > Poaceae > Triticum > Triticum aestivum. The sequence continues at coordinate 349,062,877 of NC_057802.1, read as the reverse complement.
TATGAGGACTTACCGGAAGTGTTATATGTTGTTTCCGGCCTCATTTAAACTTGCCTTGTTGTGTTGCTCTTGGATGCATCATCTCTTGCCATGAGTACCTTCATGTAGCCTTGTCATGCATCATACTTGGTTTAGCATCATGTCTTGTTTATGTGTTGTGTGTTTACCATGTTGTTTGCTTCTTTCCGGTTGTGCTTCTTCTCGTTAGTTCCTGTTTCGTTGCGATCGTGAGGATTCGTTCGTCTACGCTTGGTTCTTATTCGCGGCTTCATCTTCTTCATGGACTCGTTCTTCTTCCTAGTGGGATTTCAGGCAAGATGAGCGTCACCTTGGATCTCACTACTATCATTGCTATGCTAGTTGTCTCGATGCTATCGCTATGTCGCGCTACCTACCACTTGTTGTCAAACCTCCCAAATTGCCATGAAAACCTCTAACCTTTTCACCCTTCCTAGCAAACTGTTGTTTGGCTATGTTACCGCTTTGCTCAGCCCCTCTTATAGTGTTGCTAGTTGCAGGTGCAGTGCAGGTTGTTCCATGTTGGGACATGGATTTCAAGGATATTCTTGGGATATCACAATATCTCTTATTTAATTAATGCATCTATATACTTGGTAAAGGGTGGAAGGCTCGGCCTTATGCCTGGTGTTTTGTTCCACTCTTGCCGGCCCTAGTTTCTGTCATACCGGTGTTATGTTCCTTGATTTCGCGTCCCTAACACGATGAGGGGTATGGGACCCTCTTGACAGTTCGCTTTGAATAAAACTCCTCCAGCAAGGCCCAACCTTGGTTTTACATTTGCCTCACCTAAGCCTTTTTCCCTTGGGAGTCGCGCTCCCAAGGGTCATCTTATTTTACCCCCCCCCCCCCCCGGGGCCAGTGCTCGTCGTGAGCGTTGGTCCAACCTGTCAACCGCCAGTGGCCACCAGGGGCAACTCTGGGCTCGCCTATCGGAAGTTTGGACAATCCGGTGTGCCCTGAGAACGAGATATGTGCAGCTCCTATCGGGATTTGTCGGCACATTCGGGCGGTCTTGCTGGTTTTGTTTTACCATTGTCGAAATGTCTTGTGCACCGGGATTACGGGTCTGACCGGAAATCCCGCGATGGAGGATTGTCTCCGCGGATCGTGAGCTTATAATACATCAACCGCGTTGTGTAACCGTGATGGTCTCTTTTCGGCGGAGTCCGGGAAGTGAACACGGTTTGGGTTATGTTTGAACGTAAGTAGTTCAGGATCACTTCTTGATCATTACTAGTTGGCGACCGCTTGCGTAGTTTCTCATCTTACTCTTGAATTCGTAAGTTAGCCACCAGACATGCTTAGTCGCTGCTGCAACCTCACCACTTTACCCCTTCCTTACCCATTAAGCTTTGCTAGTCTTGATACCCATGGTAATGGGATTGCTGAGCCCTCATGGCTCACAGTTTACTAGAACAACAGTTGCAGGTACAGGTAATGCGATGATCATGACGCACTTGTTTTGGAGTTCTTCTTCTGCTTCTTCTTCGATCAGGGGATAGGTTCCAGGTCAGCAGCCTGGGCTAGCAGGGTGGATGTCGTTCGAGTTTCTGTTTGTGTTTCATCCGTAGACGGATGTTGTTCTTGTGTATGATGTATTGATGTATTCTTGGGGCGTTTGTGCCTTATGTATGTATCCCCATCTATTATGTAATGTTGATGTAATGATATCCACCTTGCAAAAGCGTGTCAATATGCGGTTCTATCCTTGGTGGGCCTTCGAGTCTCTTTAGGATAGTATCGCATATTGGGCTACTAGTTATACATATTGACAGCAAATAAATTTACACGCATCGGAAATAAAATCCGCAAACAATCAGCCCATGACCGAGGTGCTGAACCACCTCGAAAGCATTTCGGGATATAGCTAGGATGCAAGTGGCTGGCTCCATAGAGGGCATTTCTGGCATTAAGCTCGGCTGAACTCCTTCAACTTTTTTGAACCAAGGTGATCTATGATACCTGGGATACAGTCCAGCGCTGGAGCTCGGATGCAATCCGGCATTGGAGCTCAGTTGTAACAAGACTCTTCGGATAAAGTCCGGCGTTGGAGCTCGAATACATTCCGGTGTTGGAGCTCGGAAGCGGTCCGGCGTTGGTGCTCGGCTGTAAAAAGATACCTCGAATGCAGTCCGGTGTTAGAGCTCGGATGCAAGAGGACACTGCCGCACGGGAAACACTTCAGAGGTTGGCATAAAAATAACAAGGCATTGATAAAGGCCGATAACTTGAAGGGGCTCCTCGGATACCCGACGTGCAAACCCTTTAGATTACTTCGGCGATCCTCAAGATCGAAGATAAGAAGATTTGTTGAACCAGTTTTCAAGACCGACGACCGAAGAAGAAGAACAGTTCGGAAGAATCGAGGAGCATCCCCAACTTGAAGACCGGTTCAGGGGGCTATTGACGGTGTCCTGGACTAGGGGGTACTCACCACGTCGTCTCCCAACCAGCTGGATCGGGCCGAGGACCCCCATGGCGGTTCACTCATGGGCCACTTCGGGAAGCCCATGTCGCACACGAGGAAGATTCCACAAGACTTGATGATCAAGACAAGGACTCCTCTCCACCAACGTATTCGACTAGGACTATTGTTATCCTAGGCCTCCGGTACATTATATAAGCCGAGGCCAGGCTAGTCGCTAGATCATTATGACATTAATCATCATACCCCTTACGTCTTAGACCACAACATATGATCTCGAGGTAGATCAACTCTTGTAATCTCTATATTCATCAAGATCAATCAAGCAGGAAGTAGGGTATTACCCCCATTAAGAGGGGTCGAACTTGGGTAACCATCATGTCCCCTGTCTCCTGTTACCCATCGATCCATGACACACAGCTTGGGACCCCCTACCTGAGATCTGCCGGTTTTGACACTGACACTCTCTCAAACAACCCTGCAACCAAATAACAAAGAGTCTCTTGTGTCCCCAACACACCCAATACAATGGTAAATTGTATAGGCGCACTAGTTCTGCGAAGAGATGGTGATAAAAGTGTAATATGGATGGTAGATATAGGTTTTTGTAATCTGAAAATATAAAAACAGCAAGGTAGCAAGTAACAAAAGTGAGCAAAAACGGTATTGCAATGCTTGGAAATAAGGCCTAAGGTTCATACTTTCACTAGTGCAAGTTCTCTCAACAATGATAACATAATTAGATCATATAACAATCCCTCAACGTGCAACAAAGAGTCACTCCAAAGTCACTAATAGCGGAGAACAAACGAAGAGATTATTGTAGGGTACGAAACCACCTCGAAGTTATTCATTCTGATCGATCTATTGGGCTATTCCTATAAGTGTCACAAACAGCCATAGAGTTTGTACTAAAATAACACCTTCAGATACACATCAACCAAAACCCTAATGACACCTAGATACTCAAATGTCACAGCAAGTATCTGCAGGTTTGATTATACGATATGCATCACACAATCTCATATTCATCTATTCAAACCAACACAAAGAACTTCAAAGAGTGCCCCAAAGTTTCTACCAGAGAATCAAGACGAAAACGTGTGCCAACCCCTATGCATAAGTTCACAAGGTCACAGAACCCGCAAGTTGATCACCAAAACATACATCAAGTAGATCACGTGAATATCCCATTGTCACCACAGATAAGCACATGCAAGACATACATCAAGTGTTCTCAAATCCTTAAAGACTCAATCCGATAAGATAACTTCAAAGGGAAAACTCAATCCATTACAAGAAGGTAGAGGGGGAGAAACATCATAAGATCCAACTATAATAGCAAAGCTCGTGGTACATCAAGATCGTGCCAAATCAAGAACACGAGAGAGAGAGAGAGAGAGAGAGAGAGATCTCAAACACATAGCTACTAGTACATACCCTCAGCCTTGAGGGTGAACTACTCCCTCCTCGTCATGGAGAGCACCAGGATGATGAAGATGGCCACCGGTGATGATTTCCCCCTCCGGCAGGGTGCCGGAACAGGGTCCCGATTGGTTTTTCGTGGCTACAGAGGCTTGAGGCGGCGGAACTCCGGATCTAGGTTCTGTTCTGGAGGTTTTGGGATATATAAGAGGAGTTGGCGTCGAGAACAAGTCAGGGAAGTCCACAAGGGGCCACAAGGTTGGAGGACGCGCCCGGGGGGTAGGGCGCGCCCTCCACCCTTGTGGTGGCCTCAGGACTCTTCTGGTGCATCTCCGGTACTCCGTGGGCTTCTTTTGGTCCAAAAACAATCGTCGGAAAGTTTCAGGTCAATTGGACTCCGTTTGATATTCCTTTTCTGTGAAACCCAAAAACAAGGAAAAAAACAGAAACTGGCACTGGGCCCTAGGTTAATATGTCAGTCCCAAAAATCATATAAAATAGCATATAAATGCATATAAAACATCGAAAACAGATAATGTAATAGCATGGAACAATCAAAAATTATAGATACGTTGGAGACGTATCAAGCATCCCCAAGCTTAATTCATTCTCGTCCTCGAGTAGGTAAATGATAAAAAAACTGAATTTTTGATGTGGAATGCTACCTAACATATTCATCCATGTAATTTTCTTTATTGTGGCAAGAATATTCAGATCCATAAGATTCAAAACAAAAGTTTAATATTGACATAAAAACAATAATACTTCGAGCATACTAACAAGGCAATTATGTCTTCTCAAAATAACATGGCCAAAGAAAGCTTATCCCTACAAAATCATATAGTCTGGTTATGCTCCATCTTCATAACACAAAGTATTTAAATCATGCACAACCACGATGACAAGCCGAGCAATTGTTTCATACTTTTGACGTTCTCAAACTTTTTCAACTTTCACGCAATACATGAGCGTGACCATGGATATAGCACTATAGGTGGAATAGAAGGTGGTTGTGGAGAAGACAAAAAGAAGGAGATAGTCTCACATCAACTAGGCGTGTCAACGGGCTATGGAGATGCCCATCAATAGATATCAATGTGAGTGAGTAGGGATTGCCATGCAACGGATGCACTAGAGCTATAAGTGTATGAAAGCTCAAAAATAAAACTAACTGGGTGTGCATCCAACTTGCTTGCTCATGAAGACCTAGGGCATTTTGAGGAAGCCCATCATTGGAATATACAAGCCAAGTTCTATAATGAAAAATTCCCACTAATATATGAAAGTGACAACATAGGAGACTCTCTATCATGAAGATCATGGTGCTACTTTGAAACACAAGTGTGGTAAAAGGATAGTAGCATTGCCCCTTCTCTCTTTTTCTCTCAATTTTTTTTGTTTTTTTGGGCCCTCTCTTTTTTTGGCCTCTTTTTTTTATTTTTCGTCCGGAGTCTCATCCCGACTTGTGGGGGAATCATAGTCTCCATCATCCTTTCCTCACATGGGATAATGCTCTAATAATGATGATCATCACACTTTTATTTACTTACAACTCAAGAATTACAACTCGATACTTAGAACAAAATATGACTCTATATGAATGCCTCCGGCGGTGTACCGGGATGTGCAATGAATCAAGAGTGACATGTATGAAAGCATTATGAACGGTGGCTTTGCCACAAATACGATGTCAACTACATGATCATGCAAAGCAATATGACAATGATGAAGCGTGTCATAATAAACGGAACGGTGGAAAGTTGCATGGCAATATATCTCGGAATGGCTATGGAAATGCCATAATAGGTAGGTATGGTGGCTGTTTTGAGGAAGGTATATGGTGGGTTTATGGTACCGGCGAAAGTTGCACGGCACAAGAGAGGCTATCAATGGTAGGTGAGAGTGTGTATAATCCATGGAATCAACATTAGTCATAAAGGACTCACATACTTATTGCAAAAATCTATTAGTCATCGAAACAAAATACTACACGCATGCTCCTAGGGGGATAGATTGGTAGAAAAAGACCATCGCTCGTCCCTGGCCGCCACTCATAAGGAAGACAATCAATAAATAAATCATGCTCCGACCTCATCACATAACGGTTCACCATACGTGCATGCTACGGGAATCACAAACTTTAACACAAGTATTTCTCCAATTCACAAATACTTACTAGCATGACTCTAATATCACCATCATATCTCGAAACAATCATAAGGAATCAAACTTCTCATAGTATTCAATGCACTTTATATGAAAGTTTTTTATTATATCCCTCTTGGATGCCTATCATATTAGGACTAAATTCATAACCTAAGCAAATTAGCATGCTGTTTAGAGACTCTCAAAATGATATAAGTGAAGTATGATAGTTCAACAATTTCTTCAAAATAAAACTACCGTTGTGCTCTAAAAAGATATAAGTGAAGCACTAGAGCTAATGACAAACTACTCCAAAAGATATAAGTGAGGATCAATGAGTAGTTGAATAATTATGTAACTATGTGAAGACTCCTTCTCATAAATAAAATTTCAGATCTTAAGTACTTTATTCAAACAGCAAGCAAAACAAAATAAAATAAAATGACGCTCCAAGCAAAACACATATCATGTGGTGAATAAAAATATAGCTCCAAGTAAGGTTACCGATGAACGAAGACGAAAGAGGGGATGCCATCCGGGGCATCCCCAAGCTTAGTTTGCTTGGGTATTCCTTGAATATTACCTTGGGGTGCCTTGGGCATCCCCAAGCTTAGGCTCTTGACACTCCTTATTCCATAGTCCATCGAAACTTCACCCAAAACTTGAAAACTTCACAACACAAAACTTAACAGAAAACTCGTGAGCTCCGTTAGTATAATAAAACAAATCATTCACTTTGGTACTGTCAAGACAAGATTCATAATTTTTCTCACATGATTCCTACTATACCCTATCATTTATACAATTAATATTAAGCAATATAAGCCATAGAAACTAGAAAACAAGCAAACTATGCGTCGAAAACAGAATCTGTCAAAAACAGAACAGTCTGTAGTAATCTGAATTGAAACCATACTTCTGTAACTCAGAAAATTATTAAAAATTAGGACAACCTAAGAAATTTGTTTATTAATCTTCTGCAAAAAGAATCAATATTTTATCACGCTCTTGTGATTTTTAACAATTACGGGACTGAGCGCAAAAGTTTCTGTTTTTCAGCAAGATCAAATCAACTATTACGGGACTAAGTGCTTCTGTAATGAGGGGAACGGTCACTGAAGCAGAACTACCCTAGATACTTGGTAGATGAGAAGGTAGGCAAGGTCGACAGAAGTATATTGGATATACATTATATTAATGTGTACTTTACTAGTACTCCTAGTAGCACCAGGGTATTAGATACCGGTTCGGTTGCTAAGTGTTGGTTACTCGAAATAAAAGGCTACGGAATAAACGGAGACTAGCTAAAGGTGAGATGACGATATGTGTTGGAAGTGTTTCCAAGGTTGATGTGATCAAGCATCGCATGCTCCCTCTACCATCGAGATTGGTGTTAAACCTAAATAATTGTTATTTGGTGTTTGCGTTGAGCATAGACATGATTGGATTATGTTTATCACAATACGGTTATTCATTTAAGGAGAATAATGGTTACTCTGTCTATTTGAATAATACCTTCAATGGTCTTGCACCTAAAATGAATGGTTTATTGAATCTCGATCGTAGTGATACACATGTTCATGCCAAAAGATATAAGATAGTAATGATAGTACCACATACTTGTGGCACTGCCACTTGAGTCATATTGGTATAAAACGCATGAAGAAGCTCCATGTTGATGGATCTTTGGACTCACTCGTTTTTGAAAAGATTGAGACATGTGAACCATGTCTATTAGTATATATGCATGAAGAAAGTCCATACAGATGGATCGTTTGGACTCACTTGATTTTGAATCACTTGAGACATGCAAATCATACCACATGGGCAAGATGACTGAAAGGCCTCGTTTTCAGTAAGATGGAACAAGAAAGCAACTTGTTGGAAGTAATACATAGATGTGCAGTCCAATGAGTGCGGAGGCATGCAGTGGATATCGTTATGTTCTTGCTTCACAGATGATTTGAGTAGATGCTGAGCATATTTACTTGATGAAACACAAGTCTGAATTATTGAAAGGTTCAAGTAATTTCAGAGTGAAGTTAAAGATCGTCGTGACAAGAGGATAAAATGTCTATGATATGATCATAGAGATGAATATCTGAGTTACGAGTTTGGCACACAATTAAGAAATTGTGGAAATTGTTTCACGACTAATACCGCCTGGAACACCATAGTGTGATGGTGTGTCCGAACATCATAACTGCACCCTATTGGATATGGTGCATACCATGATGTCTCTTATCGAATTACACTATCGTTTATGGGTTAGGCATTAGAGACAACCGCATTCACTTTAAATAGGGTACCGCGCAATTCCGTTGAGACGACACCGTATGAACTATGGTTTAGAGAAACCTAAGCTGTCGTTTCTTAAAAGTTTGGGGCTGCGACGCTTATGTGGAAAAGTTTCAGGCTGATAAGCTCGAACCCAAAGCGGATAAATGCATCGTCATAGAATACCCAAAACAGTTGGGTATACCTCCTATTTCAGATCCGGAAGCAAAGTGATTGTTTCTAGAAATGGGTCCTTTCTCGAGGAAAAGTTTCTCTCAAAAGAATTGAGTGGGAGGATGGTGGAGACTTGATGAGGTTATTGAACCATGACTTCAACTAGTGTGTAGCAGGGCACAGGAAGTTGTTCCTGTGGCACCTACACCAATCGAAGTGGAAGCTTATGATAGTGATCATGAAACTTCGGATCAAGTCACTACCAAACCTCGTAGGACGACAAGGATGCGTACTACTTCAGAGTGGTACGTAATCCTGTCTTGGAAGTCATGTTGCTAGACAACAATGAACCTACGAGCTATGGAGAAACGATAGTGGGCCCAGATTCCGACGAATGGCTCGAGGCCATAAAATCCGAGAGAGGATCCATGTATAAAACAAAGTATAGACTTTGGAAGAACTACTTGATGGTCATAAGGCTGTTGGGTGCAGATGGATTTTAAAAGGAAGACGGACTATGATGGTAAGTGTCACCATTAAGAAAGCTCGACTTGTTGTTAAGATGTTTTCCGACAAGTTCAAGGAGTTGACTACGATGAGATTTTCTCACTCGTAGCGATGCTAAGAGTCTGTTGGAATTATATTAGCAGTTACTGCATTATTTATGAAATCTTGCAGATAGGATGTCAAAAACCATTGTTTCCTCGACGATTTTCTTGAGGAAAGGTTGTATGTGATACAACCAGAAGGTTTTGTCAATCCTGAAAGATGCTAACAAGTATGCAAAGCTCCAGCGATCCTTCTAAGGACTGGAGTAAGCATCTCGGAGTTGGAATGTACGCTTTGATGAGGTGATCAAAGATTTTGGGTTTATACAAAGTTTATGAGAAACTTGTATTTCCAAAGAAGTGAGTGGGAGCACTATAGAATTTTTGATGAGTATATGTTGTTAACATATTGTTGATCAGAAATGATGTAGAATTTCTGGAAAGCATACAGGGTTATTTGAAAGTTTTTTTTTCAATGGAAAACCTGGATTAAGCTACTTGAACATTGAGCATCAAGATCTATAAGGATAGATCAAAAACGCTTAATAATACTTTCAAATGGATACATACCGTGAAAAGATTTTGAAGGAGTTCAAAATAGATCAGCAAAGAAGGAGTTCTTGGATGTGTTACAAGGTGTGAGTATTGAGTAAGACTCAAGACCTGGCCACGGCAGAAGAGAGAGAGAAAGGACGAAGGTCGTCCCCTATGCTTAAGACGTAGGCTCTACAGTATGCTATGCTGTGTACCGCACCTGAAGTCTGCCTTGCCATGAATTAGTCAAGGGGTACAAGAGTGATCCAGGAATGGATCACATGACAACGGTCGAACTTATCCTTAGTAACTAGTGGACTAAGGAATTTTCTCGATTATGGAGGTGGTAAAAGAGTTCATCGTAAAGGGTTACGTCGATGCAAACTTTGACACTAATCCGGATGACTCTGAGTAGTAAACCGGATTCGTATAGTAGAGCAGTTATTTGGAATAGCTCCAAGTAGCGCGTGGTAGGTACATCTACAAGATGACATAGAGATTTGTAAAGCACACACGGATCTGAAAGGTTCAGACCCGTTGACTAGTAACCTCTCTCACAAGCGAGATATGAACAAACCCCATGGGTGTTGGATTCATTACAATCACATAGTGATGTGAACTAGATTATTGACTCTAGTGCAAGTGGGAGACTGTTGGAAATATGCCCTAGAGGCAATAATAAAATGGTTATTATTGTATTTCCTTGTTCATGATAATTGTCTATTGTTCATGATATAATTGTATTAACTGGAAACCGTAATACATGTGTGAATACATAGACCACAACATGTCCCTAGTAAGCCTCTAGTTGACTAGCTCATTGATCAATAGATGGTTATGGTTTCCTGACCATGGACATTGGATGTCATTGATAACGGGATCACATCATTAGGAGAATGATGTGATGGACAAGACCCAATCCTAAGCATAGCACAAGATCGTGTAGTTCGTTTGCTAAGAGCTTTTCTAATGTCAAGTACAGTTTCCTTAGACCATGAGATTGTGTAACTCCCGGATACTGTAGGAATGCTTTGGGTGTACCAAACGTCACAACGTAACTGGGTGGCTATAAAGGTGCACTACAGGTATCTCTGAAAGTGTTTGTTGGGTTGGCACGAATCGAGACTGGGATTTGTCACTCCGTATGACGGAGAGGTATCTCTGGGCCCACTCGGTAATGCATCATCATAATGAGCTCAATGTGACTAATGAGTTAGCCATGGGATCATGCGTTATCGAACGAGTAAAGAGACTTGCCGGTAACGAGATTGAATGAGGTATTGGGATACCGACGATCGAATCTCGGGCAAGTAACATACCGATAGACAAACGGAATTGTATACGGGATTGTTTGAATCCCCGACATCGTGGTTCATCCGATGAGATCATTGTGGAACATGTGGGAGCCAATATGGGTATCCAGATCCCGCTATTGGTTATTGGCCGGAGAGGTGTCTCGGTCATGTCTGCATGGTTCCCGAACCCGTAGGGTCTACACACTTAAGGTTCGGTGACGCTAGAGTTGTTATGGGAGATAGTATGTGGTTACCGAAGGTTGTTCGGAGTCCCGGATGAGATCCCGGACATCACGAGGAGTTCCGGAATGGTCCGGCGGTGAAGATCGATATATTGGACGAAGGGTATTGGAGTCCGGAAGTGTTCCGGGGGTACCAGGCTATAGCCAGCATGACCGAAAGGTGTTTCGGGAGCCCCGGCAAGTGTTGGAGGGCCTCATGGGCCAAAGGGGAAGGGGCAAACCAGCCCACTAAGGGGTGGTGCGCCCCCCACACCCTTTCCCACGTTACTTGGGGAGGTGGGGCGCCTCCACCTGGCTTGGGAGGCAAGCCTCCACCTGCTTGGCTTGGGGGGCAAGTCTCCCTAGGATTTTCCCTAGGGAGATCCAATCTGCTTGGCCGCCGCCCCCTAGGGGAAACCCTAGGGCGCCTCCCCCTCTCCCCTTGCCCCTATATATAGTGGAGGGGTGGGAGGGCAGCCGCACCTCTTCCCTGGCGCAGCCCTCCCTCCTCATACACCTCCTCCTCCTCCTCCTCCTCCTCCTCCTCCTCCTCCGTAGTGCTTAGCGAAGCTCTGCCGGAGAACCACGAGCTCCATTGCCACCACGCCATCGTGCTGCTGGAGTTCTCCCTCAACTTCTCCTCTCCCCTTGCTGGATCAAGAAGGAGGAGACGTCCCCGGGCTGTACGTGTGTTGAACGCGGAGGCGCCGTCCGTTCGGCGCTAGATCGGATCTTCCGCGATTTGAATCGCTGCAAGTACGACTCCATCAACCGCGTTCTTGTAACGCTTCCGCTTAGCGATCTTCAAGGGTATTAAGATGCACTCCATCTCTCTCGTTGCTAGCATCTCCTAGATTGATCTTGGTGACACGTAGGAAAATTCTGAATTATTGCTACGTTCCCCAACAGTGGCATCATGAGCTAGGTCTATGCGTAGATTCTATGCATGAGTAGAACACAAAGTAGTTGTGGGCGATGATTTGTTCAATTTGCTTACCGTTACTAGTCTTATCTTGATTCGGTGGCATTGTGGGATGAAGCGGCCCGGACCGACCTTACACGTACTCTTACATGAGACAGGTTCCACCGACTGACATGCACTTGATGCATAAGGTGGCTAGCGGGTGTCTGTCTCTCCCACTTTAGTCGGATCAGATTCGATAAAAAGGGTCCTTATGAAGGGTAAATAGCAATTTGCATATCACCGTTGTGGCTTTTGCGTAGGTAAGAAACGTTCTTGCTAGAAACCCATAGCAGCCACGTAAAACATGCAACAACAATTAGAGGACGTCTAACTTGTTTTTGCAGGGTATGCTATGTGATGTGATATGGCCAAAAGGATGTGATGAATTATATATATGTGATGTATGAGATTGATCATGTTCTTGTAATAGGAATCACGACTTGTATGTCGATGAGTATGACAACCGGCAGGAGCCATAGGAGTTGTCTTAATTTATTGTATGACCTGCATGTCAACGAAAAATGCCATGTAATTACTTTACTTTATTGCTAACCGTTAGCCATAGTAGTAGAAGTAATAGTTGGCGAGACAACTTCATGAAGACACGATGATGGAGATCATGGTGTCATGCCGGTGACGAAGGTGATCATGCCGCGCCTCGAAGATGGAGATCAAAAGGCGCAAGATGATATTGGCCATATCATGTCACTTTATGATTTGCATGTGATGTTTGTCATGTTTACATCTTATTTGCTTAGAACGACGGTAGCATAAATAAGATGATCCCTCACTAAAATTTCAAGAGATGTGTTCCCCCTAACTGTGCACCGTTGCGAAGGTTTGTTGTTTCGAAGCACCACGTGATGATCGGGTGTGATAGATTCTAACGTTCGCATACAACGGGTGTAAGCCAGATTTACACATGCGAAACACTTAGGTTGACTTGACAATCCTAGCATGTACAGACATGGCCTCGGAACACAAGAGACCGAAAGGTTGAACATGAGTCGTATAGTAGATACGATCAACATGAAGATGTTCACCAATGATGACTAGTCCGTCTCACGTGATGATCGGACACGGCCTAGTTGACTCGGATCATGTATCACTTAGATGACTAGAGGGATGTCTATCTAAGTGGGAGTTCATTAAATAATCAGATGAACTTAATTATCATGAACATAGTCAAAAGGTCTTTGCAAATTATGTTATGGCTTACGCTTTAGTTCTACTGTTTAAGATATGTTCCTAGAGAAAAATTTAGTTGAAAGTTGATAGTAGCAATTATGCGGACTGGGTCCGTAAACTGAGGATTGTCCTCATTGCTGCACAGAAGGCTTATGTCCTTAATGCATCGCTCGGTGTGCTGAACCTCGAGCGTCGTTTGTGGATGTTGCGAACATCTGACATACACGTTTTGATGACTACGTGATAGTTCAGTGCGTAATGTTGAATGGTTTAGAATTGAGGCACCGAAGACATTTTGAAACGTCGCAGAACATATGAGATGTTCCAAACACTGAAATTGGGATTTCAGACTAGTGCCCACGTCAAGAGGTATGAGACCTCTGACAAGTTTCTTAAGCCTGCAAACTAAGGGAGAAAAGCTCAACCGTTGAGCATGTGCTCAGATTGTCTGAGTACTACAATCGCTTGAATCGAGTGGGAGTTAATCTTCCAGATGAGATAGTGATGGTTCTCCAAAGTCACTGCCACCAAGCTACTAGAGCTTCGTGATGAACTATAACAAATCAGGGATAGATATGATGATCCTTGAGCTATTCGCGATGTTTGACACCACGAAAGTACAAATCAAGTAGGGGCATCAATTGTTGATGGTTAGTAAAACCACTAGTTTCAAGAAGGGCAAGGGAAAGAAGGGATACTTCATGAAACGGCAAATCAGTTGCTGCTCTAGTGAAGAAACCCAAGGTTGAACCCAAACCCGAGACTAAGTGCTTCTGTAATGAGGGGAACGGTCACTGAAGCAGAACTACCCTAAATACTTGGTAGATGAGAAGGTAGGCAAGGTCGACAGAAGTATATTGGATATACATTATATTAATGTGTACTTTACTAGTACTCCTAGTAGCACCAGGGTATTAGATACCGGTTCGGTTGCTAAGTGTTGGTAACTCGAAATAAAAGGCTACGCAATAAACGGAGACTAGCTAAAGGTGAGATGACGATATGTGTTGGAAGTGTTTCCAAGGTTGATGTGATCAAGCATCGCATGCTCCCTCTACCATCGAGATTGGTGTTAAACCTAAATAATTGTTATTTGGTGTTTGCGTTGAGCATAGACATGATTGGATTATGTTTATCGCAATACGGTTATTCATTTAAGGAGAATAATGGTTACTCTGTCTATTTGAATAATACCTTCAATGGTCTTGCACCTAAAATGAATGGTTTATTGAATCTCGGTCGTAGTGATACACATGTTCATGCCAAAAGATATAAGATAGTAATGATAGTACCACATACTTGTGGCACTGCCACTTGAGTCATATTGGTATAAAACGCATGAAGAAGCTCCATGATGATGGATCTTTGGACTCACTCGTTTTTGAAAAGATTGAGACATGCGAACCATGTCTATTAGTATATATGCATGAAGAAAGTTCATACAGATGGATCGTTTGGACACACTTGATTTTGAATCACTTGAGACATGCAAATCATACCACATGGGCAAGATGACTGAAAGGCCTCGTTTTCAGTAAGATGGAACAAGAAAGCAACTTGTTGGAAGTAATACATAGATGTGCAGTCTAATGAGTGCGGAGGCATGCAGTGGATATCGTTATGTTCTTGCTTCACAGATGATTTGAGTAGATGCTGAGTATATTTACTTGATGAAACACAAATCTGAATTATTGAAAGGTTCAAGTAATTTCAGAGTGAAGTTAAAAACCGTCGTGACAAGAGGATAAAATGTCTGTGATATGATCATAGAGATGAATATCTGAGTTACGAGTTTGGCACACAATTAAGAAATTGTGGAAATTGTTTCACGACTAATACCGCCTGGAACACCATAGTGTGATGGTGTGTCCGAACATCATAACTGCACCCTATTGGATATGGTGCATACCATGATGTCTCTTATCGAATTACACTATCGTTTATGGGTTAGGCATTAGAGACAACCGCATTCACTTTAATAGGGTACCACGCAATTCCGTTGAGACGACACCGTATGAACTATGGTTTAGAGAAACCTAAGCTGTCGTTTCTTAAAAGTTTGGGGCTGCGACGCTTATGTGGAAAAGTTTCAGGCTGATAAGCTCGAACCCAAAGCGGATAAATGCATCGTCATAGAATACCCAAAACAGTTGGGTATACCTCCTATTTCAGATCCGGAAGCAAAGTGATTGTTTCTAGAAATGGGTCCTTTCTCGAGGAAAAGTTTCTCTCGAAAGAATTGAGTGGGAGGATGGTGGAGACTTGATGAGGTTATTGAACCATGACTTCAACTAGTGTGTAGCAGGGCACAGGAAGTTGTTCCTGTGGCACCTACACCAATTGAAGTGGAAGCTTATGATAGTGATCATGAAACTTCGGATCAAGTCACTACCAAACCTCGTAGGACGACAAGGATGCGTACTACTTCAGAGTGGTACGTAATCCTGTCTTGGAAGTCATGTTGCTAGACAACAATGAACCTACGAGCTATGGAGAAACGATAGTGGGCCCAGATTCCGACGAATGGCTCGAGGCCATAAAATCCGAGAGAGGATCCATGTATAAAACAAAGTATAGACTTTGGAAGAACTACTTGATGGTCATAAGGCTGTTGGGTGCAGATGGATTTTAAAAGGAAGACGGACTATGATGGTAAGTGTCACCATTAAGAAAGCTCGACTTGTTGTTAAGATGTTTTCCGACAAGTTCAAGGAGTTGACTACGATGAGATTTTCTCACTCGTAGCGATGCTAAGAGTCTGTTGGAATTATATTAGCAGTTACTGCATTATTTATGAAATCTTGCAGATAGGATGTCAAAAACCATTGTTTCCTCGACGATTTTCTTGAGGAAAGGTTGTATGTGATACAACCAGAAGGTTTTGTCAATCCTGAAACATGCTAACAAGTATGCAAAGCTCTAGCAATCCTTCTAAGGACTGGAGTAAGCATCTCGGAGTTGGAATGTACGCTTTGATGAGGTGATAAAAGATTTTGGGTTTATACAAAGTTTATGAGAAACTTGTATTTCCAAAGAAGTGAGTGGGAGCACTATAGAATTTTTGATGAGTATATGTTGTTAACATATTTTTGATCAGAAATGATGTAGAATTTCTGGAAAGCATACAGGGTTATTTGAAAAGTTTTTTTTTCAATGGAAAACCTGGATTAAGCTACTTGAACATTGAGCATCAAGATCTAAAAGGATAGATCAAAAACGCTTAATAATACTTTCAAATGGATACATACCGTGAAAAGATTTTGAAGGAGTTCAAAATAGATCAGCAAAGAAGGAGTTCTTGGCTGTGTTACAAGGTGTGAGTATTGAGTAAGACTCAAGACCTGACCACGGCAGAAGAGAGAGAAAGGACGAAGGTTGTCCCCTATGCTTAGGACGTAGGCTCTACAGTATGCTATGATGTGTACCGCACCTGAAGTGTGCCTTGCCATGAATTAGTCAAGGGGTACAAGTGATCCAGGAATGGATCACATGACAACGGTCGAACTTATCCTTAGTAACTAGTGGACTAAGGAATTTTCTCGATTATGGAGGTGGTAAAAGAGTTCGTCGTAAAGGGTTACGTCGATGCAAACTTTGACACTAATCCGGATGACTCTGAGTAGTAAACCGGATTCGTATAGTAGAGCAGTTATTTGGAATAGCTCCAAGTAGCGCGTGGTAGGTACATCTACAAGATGACATAGAGATTTGTAAAGCACACACGGATCTGAAAGGTTCAGACCCGTTGACTAGTAACCTCTCTCACAAGCGAGATATGAACAAACCCCATGGGTGTTGGATTCATTACAATCACATAGTGATGTGAACTAGATTATTGACTCTAGTGCAAGTGGGAGACTGTTGGAAATATGCCCTAGAGGCAATAATAAAATGGTTATTATTGTATTTCCTTGTTCATGATAATTGTCTATTGTTCATGCTATAATTGTATTAACTGGAAACCGTAATACATGTGTGAATACATAGACCACAACATGTCCCTAGTAAGCCTCTAGTTGACTAGCTCGTTGATCAATAGATGGTTATGGTTTCCTGACCATGGACATTGGATGTCATTGATAACGGGATCACATCATTAGGAGAATGATGTGATGGACAAGACCCAATCCTAAGCATAGCACAAGATCGTGTAGTTCGTTTGCTAAGAGCTTTTCTAATGTCAAGTATCGTTTCCTTAGACCATGAGATTGTGTAACTCCCGGATACTGTAGGAATGCTTTGGGTGTACCAAACGTCACAACGTAACTGGGTGGCTATAAAGGTGCACTACAGGTATCTCCGAAAGTGTTTGTTGGGTTGGCACGAATCGATACTGGGATTTGTTACTCCGTATGACGGAGAGGTATCTCTGGGCCCACTCGGTAATGCATCATCATAATGAGATCAATGTGACTAATGAGTTAGCCACGGGATCATGCGTTACGAAACGAGTAAAGAGACTTGCCGGTAACGAGATTGAACGAGGTATTGGGATACCGACGATCGAATCTCGGGCAAGTAACATACCGATAGACAAAGGGAATTGTATACGGGATTGATTGAATCCCTGACATCATGGTTCATCCGATGAGATCATTGTGGAACATGTGGGAGCCAATATGGGTATCCAGATCCCGCTATTGGTTATTGGCCGGAGAGGTCTCTCGGTCATGTCTGCATGGTTCCCGAACCCGTACGGTCTACACACTTAAGGTTCGGTGACGCTAGAGTTGTTATGGGAAATAGTATGTGGTTACCGAAGGTTGTTCGGAGTCCCGGATGAGATCCCGGACATCACGAGGAGTTCCAGAATGGTCCGGCAGTGAAGATCGATATATTGGACGAAGGGTATTGGAGTCCGGAAGTGTTCCGGGGGTACCAGGCTATAGCCAGCATGACCGAAAGGTGTTTCGGGAGCCCCGGCAAGTGTTGGAGGGCCTCATGGGCTAAAGGGGAAGGTGCAAACCAGCCCACTAAGGGGTGGTGCGCCCCCCACACCCTTTCCCACGTTACTTGGGGAGGTGGGGCGCCTCCACCTGGCTTGGGAGGCAAGCCTCCACCTGCTTGGCTTGGGGGGCAAGTCTCCCTAGGATTTTCCCTAGGGAGATCCAATCTGCTTGGCCGCCGCCCCCTAGGGGAAACCCTAGGGCGTCTCCCCCTCTCCCCTTGCCCCTATATATAGTGGAGGGGTGGGAGGGCAGCCGCACCTCTTCCCTGGTGCAGCCCTCCCTCCTCCTACACCTCCTCCTCCTCCGTAGTGCTTAGCGAAGCTCTGCCGGAGAACCACGAGCTCCATTGCCACCACGCCGTCGTGCTGCTGGAGTTCTCCCTCAACTTCTCCTCTCCCCTTGCTGGATCAAGAAGGAGGAGACGTCCCCAGGCTGTACGTGTGTTGAACGCGGAGGCGCCGTCCGTTTGACGCTAGATCGGATCTTCCGCGATTTGAATCGCTTCAAGTACGACTCCATCAGCCGCGTTCTTGTAACGCTTCCGCTTAGCGATCTTCAAGGGTATGAAGATGCACTCCCTCTCTCTCGTTGCTATCATCTCCTAGATTGATCTTGGTGACACGTAGGAAAATTTTGAATTATTGCTACATTCCCCAACACTTACAGGCTCAGCAGAAAGTTTGACAAGGGACTAGATAGGTCGAGAGTGGGATTTGCTCCTTCGATAATGGAGCGATATTCTTAGGGCCCTCTCGGTGTGACGACATCCATCATCGTCTGGCCAGACACAGGTGAATACGTCACAGGGATGCCGAAACACAACAATTAGAAAGAAGAACAAAACCGGTAACAAGGATAACGGTATAGTGACCATGTGATGACCTAGGAGGATACAGATGCATCCCAGGTTTTCTGAAGTGTCGCAAAGCAAAGGGAACATCACATGATAACCAAAGGCTCACTCGAATATCATTCATGTGGTCATAGCTAGGGATCGATATGGACGTCCACGGTCCTGCTGTCGGTCATTCAACGAAGGGGTTTCGTTCATGTCTATGATTTACTGAACCTACGGGGTCACAAGCTTAAGGCAATCATGATCTGTAGAGTGTTAGTGGGACAGGAGTAATGAGAATATATTTGTGGAATTTTTTCAGAAATATTCGAAATAGTTTCGAGAGGAACTGGAAGCGTTTTGGGGTCACCGGAATGGTTTCGGAGTTTATCGGGCAATACTGGGTATTCCCGGTAATTAATTTACCGGTGTAAAATATTTCTGGTGATGTTAAAATATAAAAAAATGGTATAATAATAATTATAAGGATTTTATATTTAATTGTAGCGACCCGACCCGAATGGATCAAGTCTCTAAGCTTAACTGTCATCCCTGGATCGGTATGCTGACACACACAGTACTCGAGGATTTATAACAGAGGTAAATCACATGTATAAATAACGTAAATACTATTACCTCAATCCATATAGCGGAAGTAACAACAAGGTTGTGGATTCCCATCAACACCAACGGCAAAGTTGAGTGTAGAAATCGTAACCCTAACGTACCACTTACTCGTCGTAAGAATCCTGCAACATGAGACGTTGCAGCCCGAAACGGGTCAGTACATTGAATGTACTGGCAAGATAACACAATAGAGCAATGAACAGAATAAATGATATCACTACATGCATATATGGCTGGTGGAGGCTCTACAGTTAATATGTTTTTGCTAAAAGCCAATTTTTTCCTACAACAAAGGAATATATTTTATTTAACTACAAAGTTGGTTGAAAATATTGAGAAGGTTCCTCCAACTCAATCCTAAAATAATAATCATTAACCCAAATCAAATTAATAATTAAAGTGTTGAGATCAACATGAATATCCAAGGACCAGAGACTCAAAATTGTCCATAACCGGGGACACGGCTAACCATGATTAGATTGTACACTGTGCAGAGGTTTGCGCACTTTTCCCCACAAAACTCGATCTCCTCCGTTGGATTTCTCGCACTACATGGTGTTTGAGAAACGGATGACCGAGACACAGTCTTTCAGAAACATTAACTCTTTACTCCGGGTAGACCGTACCAACCTACATCCCCCTACATCTGCTAGTCCACCTCTTCAAGAGCTCACGCAACTTACTCAACTATGCCAGAGCCCATAATGGCTTGTGGCTGCACACGAAAGTTTCTAGCATGAATAATCTTATGATCCCTTTGAGCCTGGGTGGCATTCCATAGGGTGATCACACGGGTCCTCCGGGATCCCCTTGGGCAAGCACTGGGTTCTCCAGGTGCCCGGGCAAACCACTGGGTGCTCCAGGGTGCCCCAACCAATCCACCCAGATGTGTATTAAAGTAGCCACCTTAAGTTAACCATTAAATAATAGTCTCGCATCTATCATGGATACACTCAAACCCAATCCACGTCTACGAGCATAGCATAGCAGTATAAGCATAACGTAGTAACTCCCAGGGGTTGAATGCAAGTCAATAGGTTCCTACCTCATCAACTACTTCCCAATACCCACATGTTATCAATCCTACTCATGCAATGTTTTGAGGGTTGTAACTAATGCACAAAAACTTGGTAGTAAAGGGGGTATGATCAAAGTGTTTCTCGCCTGTATAGTTGATGAAGATGATTCGCACTTAGAATCCTGATAGTTCTACTCGTCACACTCCGGTCAATCTATCGTAAGCAAGCAATAGTAACCACACATAAGCAATCACTCAAAAGATCGGAAAGAATGAAGAAGACAAATCGGAAAACATCAAAACCAAGCAAATAACTCTTGCAACATAAAACAATTTCTAATAGTACCAAATTATGTGAATTTGGCCTTATCAGAAAGTTTAGGTCAAGAGCTTTGATTTGCAAAAAGAATCAACTCAAATGGAGTTATAAAACTCAAGTTACGATCAAACGAAGTTCAAATACAAATCTGTTTGAAATCAAATTTTAAATTTTCAAAAACATGTTTGAGTTGTTTTACTGGATAGAGGGAATCATAACGAAGAAGTGGGCATTGGTTTCATCTAATTCCGACTAACGAGCAAAAAGTAGTGATCGTTTAAAAACCAGGGACTAATCGGTAAGAAAAGATAATTACATCTAGGTCCTTGGCCGAAATTAAAACAGAAAAAGAAAAATCTATCTAACGACGTTCGCTACAGAACGCTAATGAACGAAAACCATTCACTACAGAACCCTAACTAATGAACGCTCGCAAAATAACAAAAACCTAAATAATAAACTGATCTAAAAGAAAAACCGAAACTAGAAAAAAAACCGGGGCAGTTGTTGCGGTTTATACCGGTTCAGGCGAGGGAACAGGCGGCGGATCGGATCTGCGGCGGTTCTGACGTGGCGGCGGCGGAGCTCCGGCAAGAAGGCGGCAACGGCGACAAGGGGCTACGGCGGCGCGGCAGCAGGCAGCAGCGGCGCGGGCGGCGAAGCGAGGCGGTCGCGGCGAAGTGCGGCGGCGGCGCGGGAGAAGTGCGGCGGCGGCGGTGCAAGAGAAGTGTGGCGGCGGCGGCGCAAGATTTGCGAGGGCGGCGGCACGGCTTCTGCGAAGAAGAGGGGTCCGGGGCCCCCTTATAAAGGGGGCGGCTCTGGCCTCGGGAGGAGTCCCGACCGGACTCGGGCGGCGGTGCGGCATCGTGGGGGACTCGGTCTCCCCGACGATGTCGGTGCCGGCGGCGTGCTGGCTGGGCCGTGGCCTGGCTGGAGCTGGGCTGGCCGAGTCGGCGACGGGGAATCTTTTTTTTAAACAGCGCAAAAAAAATAAAAGAAAACCTTAAATAATAATAAAAAAAACTATAGGCATATAATATATCAAAATTTTCAGAAAAAGATTTTCTACGATCTGAACATTTTTCTAGCATCAAATAAAATCCGCACAAATTCAAAAAAACAAAGAGTGCTACTGATGCAATAAATCCCAATAAAATCATTTTAAAAATACCAAAATTATTTCAAATTTATTTCTCTCCAATTTTCTGATGTAGGGAATCATTTTACCCTAATTTCCATATATTTTATTTTTTAATTTGAATAAAAACCAAATAACCCCAAATTGAAAATAATTCCAATGGGACTTTAAATTTAATTCTTTTAAAACATCCAACTCATATTTCATATGTTTTGAAGAAGTCATTTTATCTTCTCTCATGAAAATCATTGAGTTGCTTAAAGTTTCTGAATTTGGAAATATTTCCAAATAAAATTCAAATCTTTTCGAAACCCTTTTCATTTATTTAAATGGAACAAGTCATGTCATCTTCTCTCTAGGGTTTTGTGGTGAAAAGAATTTGAATTCAAGTAGATCAAAATACAAAGTGAAAGTTTGGAAAAGTCCTTTTATTCCCTCTCATTTAACTTTCAAAAGTTTCAATTTCACTCACTTTCAGTCAATCAATCACACCACAACCAAACAAACAATCAAATCTATCTATTTAATATAACATTCCAAAATTTAGAATTTTGGGATGTTACAAACCTACCACCCTTAAAATGAATCTCGTCCTCGAGATTCGGAGAGGCTAGAAAGAAATAGGTTAGGTTTTGGGGTCTTCTCAAAATCCATCGATCATCACAGGGGGTCGGGGTGCTACCACCCTTAGAAACATCGTTACGGTCCCATCACTACTCATATACTCCATCCTTAGTCTTGACAGGGACGGTCTTGTCAGATCTTCAGTATAATTCCTTCTCTGGCCCTTCCGGTAGCGGCATAACCTTTTCCTCAATTCTTCTGCCCTTTCATCTTGGTACGATTCTTCTGTGACTGGGTCTTCTTGCTGACAGGTCTGGCGCCAATACTAAACAACTATCGATATCTCATGGTGGTCAACCATTTACGGTTTCTCCTGCAGGGAATGGGTCTGGGTTGAACCTCACCGTATATCCTACGATTGGCAACAGCTGCATTGTACAAGGGGAAAAATTGTCATACCATTCTAAGGTTTAAACAAGGTTTTGATCGTCGTCTCTCTACTATAGGTAAGTCACTCAGATTTACCGTCCCATACAGCAAGGCGAATAATAAGAGTAAGTCGGTATGGTGATCAATCCATCCCGCACCCAAATCATTACCTTGTATATGGTTTAGCGAATCTCGCATTCTAACACTCGGTCATCCTCACAAGCATTGCAGAATTTTCTCTTGTCGACGAACCAAGTTTGGATAGATCCATTGATTCTGCAAGCCAAAAAGAAAAAATCTAACGTTTTTCTTCACAACTCTCAGGTTTTGTGTTACTCCTATAAAATCGTCTGTCGGTAAAGCATATCCTCCTCCAGGGTTTTTCCTTCAGGAAGAATGTGTTTGCTTCTTGGCAGGTCCTGGGGCCTGTGGGTTATGGCCCATCTCATCACTTGCAAACCTTACTCATCATCGGGGCAACTGATCCTTAATCCAACAGCCAACTTCCTAGCATTCTTAAATCCATACAATTGTATTGTCTCCCTTCCTTCTATTGGTACCAAACTAAGATGGGATTACTCAGACTCATCACGGAATTACAATTGCTCCGTATTACCAACATTCTACCTCCTTTATGTCCAATAATACTTCATCCCTTCATACTCTTGGGGTATCCCACATATCAAGACAAAACTCTTACTTATTTTGTCCGAAATCCACTTCGGGGAATATCATCATCTTTTCCAGGGATCAAGTGTCCTCACAGGGGAATATTGGCCATCTTTGCATGGCACTTCTTCAACTGGGAAACGTGAAACACATCATGAACTCCTGACAGTCCTTCGGGTAACTCCAACTTGTAGGCCACTTCTCCCATACGCTCCAAAACTCGGTATGGTCCTACAAATCTCGGGGCTAACTTTTCCTTAACTCCAAATCGTCTAACTCCTCGCAGAGGTGACACACGAAGATATGCTCTGTCTCCGATTTCATAGACTACCTCCTTGCGTTTTGAGTTTGCATAACTCTTCTTCCTGGACTGAGCTACCTTCAGTCTATCTCGAATCAACTTAACCTTCTTTTCTGACTCTTTGATCAAACCTGGTCCAAACAACTGACGGTCTCCAACTTCATCCCACATCAAAGGTGTCCTGCTCCTTCTCCTATACAAAGCTTCAAAAGGGGCCATCCTCAAACTGGCCCGGTAGCCATTGTTGTATGAGAACTCCGCGTAGGGCAAATTGTCATCCCAACTAGATCCATAATCTAGTGCACAAGCTCTCAACATGTCCTCCAGAATCTGATTGACTCTCTCGGTCTGTCCATCTGTCTGCGGATGAAAGGCTGTGCTGAACTCTAGCCTCGTACGCAAAGTCTGGTGCAACTGATTCCAAAACTTTGAAGTAAACTTTGTTCCTCTATCTGATATGATGGTCTTCGGAACTCCATGCAGACATACGATCCTGGTCATATATATCTTGGCCAACTTCGCACTTGTATAGGTGGTTTTCACTGGGATAAAGTGAGCCACTTTGGTCAAGCGTTCAACTACTACCCAGATAGAATCATATCCCGATCGGCTCCTGGGCAATCCGGTAATGAAATCCATGCCAAGCTTGTCCCAGTTCCATTCGGGTATAGGCATAGGCTGCAGTAGTCCTCCTGGCTTCTGATGTTCTGCCTTTACTCTCTGACATACATCACATACGACTACATACTCGCCAATATCCTTCTTCATACCAGTCCACCAGAAATGCTCCTTCAAATCCAAATACATCTTGGTATTTCCGGGGTGAATCGAGTATGGTGAATCGTGGGCCTCCTAAAGTATTAACTTCCTGATCTCTGCATTATTGTTTACATATACACGGTCCTCAAACCATAAGGTGTCGTGCTCATCCTCACAAAAACCTTTTTGCTTTTTCCTTTGCTCATTTTCTCCTTTATCTCAGCAATCTCTTTGTCATCCTTTTGAGCTTCTTGAACCTTTCCCAACAATGTAGACTGAACTTCCATTGCTGCAACAAAACCTCTGGGAACAATCTCCAACCGAAGTTCCCTGAGATCCTCAGCTAACTCCTTTGGTAATCCTCCGCGTACGAGTGTATTCGTCCTGGTGTTCTTTTTGGTTGTGTCCTATTTCTCCACAAAGCTTGCATGCACCAGGTTTCTCCATATCATTTCCATAAGGCTTCAACTTCTGGCACACAAGCCGAGACTTTAGTCAACTTAAATTATTCCCAAGTGGTTACTCTTTGCCATCCATTGATGGTTTGGTACATCCTCCACCAAGTAGCAGCACCTCTTTCAAGGAACTGAAGAGCATGCTGGGTCATTTCCTTTCCGGCTCTAGTGTTATTCTCCATATTATCCTCCATGTTCTGAATCCATCGGTCCGTCTCCAATTGGCTCATTGGTCCCAAAAAAATACAAGCTCGTCTCCATTCATCCTCTGTTGGGTCCACAGGTTTTGAGGTGGGACAAGAGAGATAGAGAGGGATGCACACAATACAAACAATAGTTTTTGAAAAGACCGATTTTATTTGTGGCTGTCGGAAAAACATCAAACAAATGACAGCTCACAAACGTCGCATCTAACGTGGGTATATAACAGGGGTTTGGTCTTCTAATGGTCAATAAATCTTCAACGTCGCCAAACTCTTCAAGTCTTGTTCATGTCTCCGATGGCTTCTTCCGATCATGCTTGTCCTTCTCCAGTTCTTTTGTCAGATCATCTCAGTTGACGCGAAGTCCCTCGTGACATCCTTTAATATTCTGGAGTTGCGTTCCAACTTCTGGGTTTTAACATCCTTTGCATGAACCATGGTCCTACTGTCCTTCAGTTCCCGATGAATCTCCGGTATCTCGAGGTTTTGCTCCTCCAGCTTGGCTACTTTCAGCTTCTGGGTACAAAATACTTCTTTGTCAAATACGACTTCCTGAAGATGCATCAAATTCTTGATGTAATACTCCAGACCCTGGTGATACACCAGCTAAAGTTAAAACTCCATCTCCTGCTGATAGGTGCTCCATTAGCCTTCTGCCATCCCATTCTTCTGAAGAGATGCATACTTAACTCAACATGGTGACAATAGCAAAAGCGGGCGATAACGTCACGGATAACCGTATTTCTGCCCTTGCCATTGCCATGAGCTATCATTCCATAGCTGATATCTCCTGCCTTGGGGCTTTCTTGACAAAAATTTTGAGTTCTACTGCTCCATGTTCCGGTCTTTCTTCGATACACCTTGATCTCGGGTATTGACAGCTTCCATAGTCTGACAAATTCCATAAGAGTAGTCTTCCTAGCTCATACCAGTCTAGAAATTCTTCAGAGCCTTCAAATTCTCCTAGTCTTCGGAGTCTTCAACCATTTGTAGTTTCCATTATTACAGTGCACGGTAAAATCCTCTTCATTCTGAAGTGGTCTTAGTTGTCCGATATCTTGTACTTCTTGGAGTGGTCTCATCAGTCAAATCTTCAAGGTCAAAAGGGAAAGGGTATAGTCTCTCTAAAAGGGAATATTTGGAATAAGCTCAGAAAAGGAGAGAGGTAAAAGATCTTTTTTTGAAAATGTGGTTGTTGAGAAAAATCTTTTCTATGGGCTTGCCAGTTTCTAGGGGTCACGTCCTACAGTCAACATGTGCTCTGATACCATCTTGTAACGACCCGACCCGAATGGATCAAGTCTCTATACTTAAGTGTCATCCCTGGATCGGTATGCTGACACACACAGTACTCGAGGATTTATAACAGAGGTAAATCACATGTATAAACGGCAAAGTTGAGTGTAGAAATCGTAACCCTAACGTACCACTTACTCATCGTAAGAATCCTGCAACATGAGACGTTGCAGCCCGAAACGGGTCAGTACATTGAATGTACTGGCAAGATAACACAGTAGAGCAATGAACAGAATAAATGATATCACTACATGCATATATGGCTGGTGGAGGCTCTACAGTTAATATGTTTTTGCTAAAAGCCAATTTTTTCCTACAACAAAGGAATATATTTTATTTAACTACAAAGTTGGTTGAAAATATTGAGAAGGTTCCTCCAACTCAATCCCAAAATAATAATCATTAACCCAAATCAAATTAATAATTAAAGTGTTGAGATCAACATGAATATCCAAGGACCAAAGACTCAAAATTGTCCATAACCGGGGACACGGCTAACCATGATTAGATTGTACACTGTGCGGAGGTTTGCGCACTTTTCCCCACAAAACTCGATCTCCTCCGTTGGATTTCTCGCACTACATGGTGTTTGAGAAACGGATGACCGAGACACAGTCTTTCAGAAACATTAACTCTTTACTCCGGGTAGACCGTACCAACCTACATCCCCCTACATCTGCTAGTCCACCTCTTCAAGAGCTCACGCAACTTACTCAACTATGCCAGAGCCCATAATGGCTTGTGGCTGCACACGAAAGTTTCTAGCATGAATAATCTTATGATCCCTTTGAGCCTGGGTGGCATTCCATAGGGTGATCACACGGGTCCTCCGGGATCCCCTTGGGCAAGCACTGGGTTCTCCAGGTGCCCGGGCAAACCACTGGGTGCTCCAGGGTGCCCCAACCAATCCACCCAGATGTGTATTAAAGTAGCCACCTTAAGTTAACCATTAAATAATAGTCTCGCATCTATCATGGATACACTCAAACCCAATCCACGTCTACGAGCATAGCATAGCAGTATAAGCATAACGTAGTAACTCCCAGGGGTTGAATGCAAGTCAATAGGTTCCTACCTCATCAACTACTTCCCAATACCCACATGTTATCAATCCTACTCATGCAATGTTTTGAGGGTTGTAACTAATGCACAAAAACTTGGTAGTAAAGGGGGTATGATCAAAGTGTTACTTGCCTGTACAGTTGATGAAGATGATTCGCACTCAGAATCCTGATAGTTCTACTCGTCACACTCTGGTCAATCTATCGTAAGCAAGCAATACTAACCACACATAAGCAATCACTCAAAAGATCGGAATGAAGAAGACAAATCGGAAAACATCAAAACCAAGCAAATAACTCTTGCAACATAAAACAATTTCTAACAGTACCAAAATTATGTGAATTTGGCCTTATCAGAAAGTTTAGGTCAAGAGCTTTGATTTGCAAAAAGAATCAACTCAAATGGAGTTATTAAACTCAAGTTACGATCAAACGAAGTTCAAATACAAATCTATTTGAAATCAAATTTTAAATTTTCAAAAACATGTTTGAGTTGTTTTACTGGATAAAAGTGGGCGTTGGTTTCATCTAATTCCGACTAACGAGAGTAGTGATCGTTTGAAAATCAAGGACTAATCAGTAAGAAAAGATAATTACATCTAGGTCCCTGGCCGAAATTAAAACAGAAATAGAAAAATCTATCTAACGAACGTTCGCTACAGAACGCTAACGAACGAAAACCGTTCACTACAGAACCCGAACTAATGAACAATCGCAAAATAACAAAAACCTAAATAATAAACTGATCTAAAAGAAAAACCGAAACTAGAAAAAAACCGGGGTGGTTGTTGCGGTTTATACCGGTTCAGGCGAGGGAACCGGTGGC
Source organism: Triticum aestivum (assembly GCF_018294505.1). Classification (NCBI taxonomy): domain Eukaryota; kingdom Viridiplantae; phylum Streptophyta; class Magnoliopsida; order Poales; family Poaceae; genus Triticum; species Triticum aestivum. The sequence continues at coordinate 349,034,211 of NC_057802.1, read as the reverse complement.
GGATCAGATCTGCGTTGGTTCTGACGTGGTGGCGGCGGAGTTCCGGCAAGACGGCGGCAACGGCGACGTGGGGCTAAGGCGGCGCGGCAGCAGGCAGCAACGGCGCGGGCGGCGAAGCGACGCGGCGGTGGCGCGGCGAAGTGCGGGCGAAGTGCGGCGGCCGTGGCGCGGGAGAAGTGCGGCGGCGGCGGTGCAAGAGAAGTGTGGCGGTGGCGGCGCAAGATTTGCGAGGGCGGCGGCGCGGCTTCGGCGGAGAAGAGGGGTCCGGGGCCCGCTTATAAAGGGGGCGGCTCTGGCCTCGGGAGAGTCCCGACCGGACTCGGGCGGCGGTGCGGCGGCGTGGGGGACTCGGTCTCCCCGACGATGTCGATGGCAGCGGCGTGCTGGCTGGGCCGTGGCCTGGCTGGAGCTGGGCCGGCCCAGTCGGCGACGGGAATTTTTTTTTTAACAGCGCAAAGAAAGAATAAAAGAAAACCTTAAATAATAAAAAACTATAGGCATATAATATATCAAAATTTTCAGAAAAAGATTTTCTACGATCTGAACATTTTTCTAGCATCAAATAAAATCCACACAAATTCAAATAAAACAAAGAGTGCTACTGATGCAATAAATCCCAATAAAATCATTTTAAAAATACCAAAATTAATTCAAATTTATTTCTCTCCAATTTTCTGATGTAGGGAATCATTTTACCCTAATTTCCATATATTTTATTTTTGGAGAAAAAATAATTTGAATAAAAACCAAATAACCCCAAATTGAAAATAATTCCAATGGGACTTTAAATTTAATTCTTTTAAAACTTCCAACTCATATTTCATATGTTTTGAAGAAGTCATTTTATCTTCTCTCATGAAAATCATTGAGTTGCTTAAAGTTTCTGAATTTGGAAATATTTCCAAATAAAATTCAAATCTTTTCGGAAACCCTTTTCATTTATTTAAATGGAAGAATTCATGTCATCTTCTCTCTAGGGTTTTGTGGTGAAAGAATTTGAATTCAAGTAGATCAAAATACAAAGTGAAAGTTTGGGAAAGTCCTTTTATTCCCTCTCATTTAACTTTCAAAAGTTTCAATTTCACTCACTTTCAGTCAATCAATCACACCACAACCAAACAAACAATCAAATCTATCTATTTAATATAACATTCCAAAATTTAGAATGTTGGGATGTTACATTAATTTAATATCAACGGGCCTAAAAAGGCCAAGTGGTGGAAGGCAACTTGGCCACCAAGGCCCAAGTGGAGGAGGCGCCCTCCTTATGGAAGGGGGAGGCCGAATTGGACTAGAGGAGGAGGAATCCTCCTCCCCCTTGGTCGGCGCCCCAAGGAGGGACTTTCCCTTCTTGGTGGCTACCCTCTCCCTCCCCTCCAACCTATATATACTAGAGTTTTCTTGCTCTATTGGACACACAAATTTTGGAGCCTCCTCTTGTTTATCTAGCCCTAGTTCTAGTTGGTCGTAGTTGACTAATTAGAGTTTGGTCTAGTTCCTCTAATCCTCATAATTATAAGCCCCGTGTGGTTCTAATCTCCTCCCTCTAATTCTTCAGCAATGATTAGCTCTGTACGGCAAAGCGCTGTCAGATTGTGAAGGTTGCACGCTTGCAACCAAGTAGAGGGGTCGTGCTTTCGGTCTTCGGTTCGTGGGACTCTTCATGGGCGGTTCGCGGGATCGTTCATCGACGGTTATAGGGACTCCAAGTACAATCTACGCCGACACGTTCTTCTTCCGCTGCAACTCAGTGACGGTAAGGATCGTGATCCCAACCCGTTATGCATCTTCATATTGATCTTGGTTGTGCGTAGGCGCGATTTTTTTTTGTTTTCTACTATGTTTCCCAACATTATGTAGCATTTTCATGTTTATTGTTCTTAAGGTTGTGTGTATGAATGTTCATCTATTATTAATCTAGTGCTACTTTGTTATTCAAGTTAGTTTGTCACTGGTGAATATCTCTCAGTAGTATGCATGCCTCTGTTTCGTGTTGTTTCGTGCTAGGAGTATTGTTTATCGTGTAGTGTCTCATCCATGTTGATAGTTTTGTTTCTATTCATTGTTACCATCTTTATCCTTAGATTCGTTGTTATTACACCCATAATGTTATCACCACTTCCATTAAACATTTTTCCTAATCCTTTTGGCTCACTGCTTAGTTTGTATTCCGTTGTGTTGTAGATATTTTAAGTTCCACAAGAAATTTTAATCTCCCATTCACCCCCTCCTCTGGTTGATATACACTCAATCCTACAAAGTTTAGAACGTCTCTCGACTCTACTCCTTGGTCAAAGTTTGTGCCCCGGGCTCGTTTGTGAGGGTTTGAAGCTCTTCGAAAGAGCTATCGATAGTGAGAGGGAACTTGAGAATTTGTTGTTCAAGGTTCTCGAGTACTAAGGTGGGGCATTTGTTGTCGTGGGAGCATTCCTTGTTCCTCACCTCTCCAACAGATATTAACACTTCGCAAGAGTGTGAACTTCATATTACTTCTTCGTCTTCATCACTTTCGGTTGTCTCTTAACTCTAACTTTACATGTTATTATGAATTGTTTGTTTGTTACCTTGTGTAGCTTGCTACCTTGTTGTAACACATCATATATATAGTGTGTATCACCTATTGCCGACTTAATTATGAAACTGATTTTTTTAAATGACTTATCTAAAAAAATGGTTCATCCAATTAGCCATTTGTCTTCATTATTGAGTTTATCTCGACGAAGGCTTCGAAACAAGATCACATGTTGAATTGTTTTGACAAAACAAAATTGCCGTCACTACTTGGCATATTGTGTCATCATAGTTGTGACTTTAGTAGTGAATGGTTGTCATGATGATTGTGTATAGTTACATCACAATGATTTTGCATAATCTCAGCCATGCACTGTTATGTATAGTTGAAGAATTAGCATTCAAGTGTTAACAACAATTAAGTATATGTATCAACTCATACAAGTATGAATCAAGTCTTTTAGTTGTGTATATCGATGTTCATCAAGTGGACAACTAAGTTAATTTAATCTGATAACTAAATGGCTAATAATATGGCAAATAAGTTATACTAATCTAGCAAATTGGTAAGAGACGCGAATTTTCGGGACATGGTTCTACGCGAGTATCATATCCAGTCCATGTGTTTGTGCCTTGAGATGTATATTAATATAGCGTTCTTTTTAATATGTAATAGATATGAGAATGGCGTTTTGGATCTTGGCCTCCATGGAGGCTGAATTTTTTAAAAACTCAAAATTCAAAAAAATTGGTTTAAAAAAACTGATTTTTTTTGTACAAACAAGGATGTAAGGCATATATGTGTAAAATTTCAGGATGAAATGCGTTGAAATGCGACTTGTACAAAAAAGAAAAAATCATGGGTTAGGAGGATGAATAGTATCATGTGTTAAAAAGCCTCAGATTTGTCTTTTTGCACAACCCTCATTTCAGTGTATTTCGTCCTAAAAATTTACACACTTGTGGGTTATGCCTTCATCTATCTCTGTATTTGTTTTCAGAATTTTTTAAATGTAAAAATATGAATTTTCACAAATTTTGAATTTTACATTTGGTGGCCTCTATAGAGCTCGGCCTCCAAAAGCAGTTTCTCAACAGATATGGGCTATACCACGATTAATACAAATGTGAATAAAAGTCTCATGGGCCGAGGTTCATCACAGCTAATAAATACGTGCAGTGTGGGTACAGTGTGTTCATTGAATTGCAGACATGCATCAATGCATGCACACCACTCAATTTTATGGCACTTGTGATTAATTAGGTGGCCAAGCCTCCAATAATGTACTGGATGGTAAATGGAATGCTGACACGAAAAGCTTTATTCATAACGACTATTCCACGACACTGGATCTCATATGCTAATTAGCCCTAGTTATTAGTACATAGCTAATAACTGGCACACTGATTAGACACCTTTCATATGATGATTAGCCCTAATTTATCAACTGATACAAACTGAACATCGACTGAGCACACAAACTTAACTGCAACCATGACAAATTCGTTCCCATGTATTTTGGTAATTAAATGTAGCTTGCATGTATTTTCATATCGTAAGAAATTTGTGAGTTTATTTTGATGTCTCTAATTAGTTTAGAAATGGGAATTGTAATTTTTGGTTAACATCAAAAGTATGATCGTGAAGCTGACATCAAAAGCAAAGCCGTGAAAAAAAATTCACTCACTCATATTCATGAGGTCTCAATATTCTATATAAGATGTGTACAAATAGCAATGCATGCACACTACTCATTAATCGGCGTGCAATTTCTTATTATTATTAGTGGGGCGTTTCAAAATTCATATTGTATTTTCCATGATTCGAGTTAATTATGAAAGAATGAAGTCAACCAATTTTGGGGGGGGGGGTTAAGAGATTGGTAAATGTAAGGATTTCAGTTGTAAATAAGTTGTCCAAAACATGTAACGAAACTAAAACACCTCACTTTTCAAATTAACGAGTGCTAGGTGGAAAGAGTTGGTGTGATTATGGCCAGTGTGAGGGCTTTCAATGTATTGACTGCTTAGCGACTTGCTCCAAATAAACTGTACCCATATTTTTAACCTAGAGTGGACAAAAAGATGGTCATGGGATCAAGCTCCAGCATTTCGTTTACTGTCCACTACTCTTGCGAGACTTTTCTATGCTGATTGGGATCCTAGTACATAAGAGCATCTTCAGTCGTTCGGCCCCCAGGGACTTGAAATAGCGCCGCCTGGGGGCCAACCGGCGGTAAATTCGGTGTGGGGGGCTATGGCCCCGAGTCGCCAACCTAAGATCGCCCCCCAGCCGTCGATTTCGGCCCATTTTCAGCGCAAATTGGCCCAATTTCGGCGTGCTTCAGTACAAATTCAACACAAACTAATTTTTATCACATAGTTCATCACAGAAATCAATACAAATCAAATAGTTCGACAATCGAAATCATAATTTGAACATAGATAAAAACTCATATTTAATCACACATCGAGCTAGGCGTTGACCTTGAGCCTTCATAGGTGCTTCACCAAATCGTGTTGCAGTTCTTGATGCACCTGTGGGTCTCGGTTCTCCTGACGCATATTGAGGAAGGTGGTTCAGGTTGCCGGTAGCTGGTGATCAACTTGGGCAAGAGGACCCTGCCTGTAATATGGTTCAGTGTCAAACACTGGCTCTTCCTGCTCGCTCTCAATGATCATATTGTGCAAGATGACATAGCAAGTCATGACTTCCCACATTTGATCTTTCGATCAGGTTAGAGCGGGGTACCGGACAATAGCAAATCGAGATTGGAGCACACCAAATGCCCGCTCGACATCCTTCCTGCAAGCCTCCTGACACTTGGCAAAGTAGCAGTTCTTGCCTCCTGGCACATGGTTTGAGATAGTCTTCACAAATGTGGACCATCTCGGATAGATGTCATCTGCTAGGTAGTATCCCTTGTTGTAGTGGCGCCCATTGACCTCGAGGTTCAGCAGAGGAGCATGACCTTCAACAAACTTGGCAAAGACATTCGAGCACTGCAGTACGTTGATATCATTGTGAGTTTCTGGCATACCAAAGAAGGAGTGCCAAATTCAGAGGTCCTGTGTGGCCACTACCTCAAGTACCACACTGCAAGCTCCTTTGACGCCTTTGTACATCCCCTGCCAAGCAAATGGATAGTTTTTCCATGCCCAATGCATGAAGTCGATGCTTCCAAGCATCCCAGGAAATCCTCTTGCTGCATTCTGTACTAGGATCCAAGCAGTGTCTTCAGCATTTGGTGATCGCAGGTATTGTGGTCCAAACACTACCACCACTGCCCTGCAGAACTTGTACAAACACTCAATGGTGGTGGACTCGGCCATGCGTCCATAGTCTTCCAGTATATCACCGGGAGCTTCATATGCAAGCATCCTCATAGCTATCGTGCACTTCTGGAGTGAGGTGAATCCAAGTGTGCCGGTGCAATCCTTCTTGCACTTGAAGTAGTTGTCGAACTCACTGATGGAATTCACAATCTTGAGGAAGAGCTTTCGGCTCATACGATAATGGCGGCGAAATACTTTCTTGATGTGCAGTGGAGCCTCGGAGAAGTAGTCGGCGTAGAGCAAGCAATAGCCCTCCAACCGATGCCTCTGCTTTGCCTTCTGTCGGCCCGACGCCGAGCCACCTAGCCGCGGCTTCGCATTGCTCGCGAACAGGCTGGCCAGAGCGGCGAGGACCATGAGGTGCTCTTCGTCCTGGGCGTCGGCGTCGGCTTCCTCCTCCACCAGCGCCGCGAACGCCTCCTCGTCGTCTGAGTCCATCGCCGAGCAGACAAATTGCCGAACACCTGGCGGGCGTGGTAGGCGCGCAGCCGCCGGTATCCCCGCTTGTGTGGCTGGAGCGCCGGAAAAGCTCGTCCAGGAGCGGGTTGAGGCTACCGCGGCGAACCCTCTCTCTCTCGACGGGGAAATGACCTTTCTAGCGGCGGTGGGCAGGTGGGCGGCGTCGGGATCGGCACGGCGGAGGAAGGGGTAGCGCGCGCGGGAGGCGAATTTGGAGGTGGAAAAAATGTTTTCCGCCTGACAGTGGTGGGCCATCCGCCGTTTTCCCTTCTGCTCGAGCCCCAAGCGTCCCCTAGTGCACTGGGTTGGGCCTGGGATCGTCGGGCCAAAAATGGGCCGAACCGGCGAAAATCGGCGTCCTGGTGGCGCGACTGGGGGGATTTTTCGGCGTCGGCGGAAAAAAACACGCCCTGGGGGGCCTGTTGGGGGCGCGAGTGGAGATGCTCTAACATGAGCTTGCAATTTGCACCACCTCATTCTGGCAGGTTTGATTAGTTAAGCATATGCATCCAGACTGACTATTAGTTTGGTTGGCAGTTTGGTGCTGATAGCTCCTTCCATGGAGTTGCGTCCCCACTGGAATTCCATGGTATTTGGCTTAGAGACTAACATAAACGAGAGACAAAGAGGTGAATAAGAAGTGATTAATGTGGTGGACAGAAGGGAAAAAATGAAGTCTGTCGTTAGTGCAAATTGCCATGGGACAGCTGCTCCACATAAATGGAGAGTTACTCCATCTATTTAACACTGCGGGCCCGGTGCAGTTAATGGTGTGTTAATACTATCATTATACAATGTTGAAGCATTTTATACACAATTAGAGCATGGTTAATAGTATAGCCAGCTGATGGGTATATGAAGATGTCATGTCATCTATAGTCATCTATTACACTCACTCATATAGTAAGGCGGGCTATAAGGCTGGCTATAAGAGTAGTACTTTTTCTAAGCTTCTCTCTTTCTCTTTCTTTGCATTTATTGTATTTGCCTATAAATGCAAAGAAAGAGAAAGAGAGAAGCTTAGAAAATACAATATTAGAGGAATGTAGAGTTAAGGTTCCAACCTCGTGTGGTACCATGTCCACTCATGCATTTTCTGTTAGGATTTAATTAATCCTATTATTAATCCATGCTTAAGGGAACCGACGTGTGACGGTTCCAAACTTGGTGACCGCTAGTGGATGTCCCGCATGCCGCGAACAGACGCCTCTCCGGAGGCGTCCCTTGTACATGTATATAAATGAGATCATCAGTAAAGTTGGAGACACTTGAATCATTTGCTTTGTCTCTGTTTGTTTCCCGATTCCTTTCAACACGTTATCAAATACATTTGTATGTATTCTATATATCTGACAGTGATTTTCATATTGAGAATCTTCATGTCTATATACAGATTTCTACGGGATTCAATCCGATGAAAAATGATATGTGCCTTGTGGACATATGCACCACAAACTTTATACTCTGGGAAGTCCAATGTTTCCACTCTCATTGAGAGAAAGGAGATATTTAAATCGCTGACGCGATAAGGTATTTGTTGGTTCAACTCGAGTCATATTTACTATCCCTGTGGGTACTCGAGTAATGTCAGGATGCTTTATTGTTGGAAATATGCCCTAGAGGCAATAATAAATGGTTATTATTATATTTCTTTGTTCATGGTAATTGTCTATTGTTCATGCTATAATTGTATTGTCCGGAAATCGTAATACATGTGTGAATACATAGACCACAAAGTGTCCCTAGTATGCCTCTAGTTGACTAGCTCGTTGATCAACAGATAGTCATGGTTTCCTGACTATGGACATTGGATGTCATTGATAACGGGATCACATCATTAGGAGAATGATGTGATGGACAAGACCCAATCCTAAGCATAGCATAAAAGATCGTGTAGTTTCGTTTGCTAGAGCTTTTCCAATGTCAAGTATCTTTTCCTTAGACCATGAGATCGTGCAACTCCCGGATACCGTAGGAGTGCTTTGGGTGTGCCAAACGTCACAACGTAACTGGGTGACTATAAAGGTGCACTACGGGTATCTCCGAAAGTGTCTGTTGGGTTGGCACGGATCGAGACTGGGATTTGTCACTCCGTATGACGGAGAGGTATCTCTGGGCCCACTCGGTAATGCATCATCATAATGAGCTCAATGTGACTAAGACGTTAGTCACGGGATCATGCATTGCGATACGAGTAAAGAGACTTGCCGGTAACGAGATTGAACAAGGCATTGGGATACCGACAATCGAATCTCGGGCAAGTAACATACCGATTGACAAAGGGAATTGTATACGGGATTGATTGAATCCTCGACACCGTGGTTCATCCGATGAGATCATCGTGGAACATGTGGGAGCCAACATGGGTATCCAGATCCCGCTGTTGGTTATTGACCGGAGAGGCGTCTCGGTCATGTCTGCATGTCTCCCGAACCCGTAGGGTCTACACACTTAAGGTCCGGTGACGCTAGGGTTGTAGAGATATATGTATGCGGAAACCCGAAAGTTGTTCGGAGTCCCGGATGAGATCCCTGACGTCACGAGAGGTTCCGGAATGGTCCGGAGGTGAAGAATTATATATAGGAAGTCCAGTTTCGGCCACCGGGAAAGTTTTGGGGGTTATCGGTATTGTACCGGGACCACAAGAAGGGTCCCGGGGGTCCACCGGGTGGGGCCACCTGTCCCGGAGGGCCCCGTGGGCTGAAAGTGGAAGGGAACCAGCCCCTAGTGGGCTGGGGCGCCCCCTTGGGCCTCCCCCCATGCGCCTAGGGTTGGGAACCCTAGGGGGGAGTTCCCCCTTGCCTTGGGGGGCAAGGCACCCCTTCCCCCCCACTTGGCCGCCCCCCCCCTTGGATCTGATCTCCAGGGCCGGCACCCCCCCCCCAGGGGGCCTATATAAAGGGGGGGAGGGAGGGCAGCACACAACAGCCTTGGGCGCCTCCCTCCTCCCCTGCAACACCTCTCTCTCTCTCGTAGAAGCTCGGCGAAGCCCTGCACGAGACCCGCTACATCCACCACCACGCCGTCGTGCTGCTGGATCTCCATCAACCTCTCCT